>NC_045558.1:89271291-89571291 GCF_009769535.1 Thamnophis elegans | reverse complement strand
ATTTGTTGAGATTTTAGCTAACCTTGTGGGTGCCAGGTGCCATCTGTAAAACATTTTGTACTGATTTTCCTTGTATGCAACTGATAGTGTCACTTTTAAGTTTGTTCCCCCAAATTTTTCCCATTTATCCTATTCAATATTATAGCCAAAGTTCTGTGCCCGTTTTATCATTTGTTCTTTCACGATCATGGGCTGGATGTGGCCCACAGGCCTTGAGTTTGACATTCCTGCTATATGCAGACTCATCATCATCTCAAATGAGATCAATGACTGTTGCATCATTTGTAAACTTCAATATTTTAACAGAAGGATCCTTCAAGATGCAGTCATTGGAGTATGGAGAGAAGAGTAATGAGGAGGTGAGGCTTCTATGCTAATTGAATGGATATTCAATATGATTTTACCTGCTGGTTCCTATTAGTTAAGTTTATAATCCATCTGCAAGTACGGTCAAGCCCAGCTAGTTGAGTCAGTTTAGAGAGGAGGATTTCAGTAATGATGGTGTTGAATATTGAGCTGAAATCTACAAAAGGGACCTTTGCATAGGTCTTTGGGGATTCAAGACGTTTTAAGTTGTAGTGCAATGCATATTAACCATCATATGCTGATCTCTTTGTAAATTGAAAGGGACCTAGCAACATCTGTGATGGCTTTCAGGTAGGCCAACACTGAACTTTCAAAGTTGCATAACTATGGATGTTTCATGATTTGCTAAAGAAATTTTTGCAAAATGTGAATTTTTGTCAAACCAATATAACTTCAGTCTTTCATGTGTTCCCTAGATTAATGCATTCTGCATTAATCACCAAAACCAGATTCACAGGTTTGATCATCCTTCAGATACAGAGACTTTTATCTTTGAAATTTGCTGGTTGGACAAGCCTGATTGTGTCTTATTTAGAATCTGCTAATATTATCGTGGAATATTACAAAGAATTTGACAAATGAACAATATAAGTGGTTTTTCTATGCCCTTACTATGGCCAAAAGACTAATGTTCAGCATTGGATGGACAAATGTATGGTTCCATTTACTCAATGGATTGACACCTAATTAAATTTGTCATCTATGAGTGGATTACCTATATATGTAGACTTCGTATGGACAAGTATAGTGAAACAGAAAGCTCATTTTTATAAAGTACAGTAGATTAAAAAGAATGATACTTATATAAGTGTATTAGAAATACATATATGTGTAGTTCAGTAATATTCATTTTAGTTATGTTTATAATTGTAACAATTATTATGACATATACTTTCCTTTTTTTGTTTTAAAGCACTTTTATGTTCTTTATGCATTTCTAAGTACTGTAAAATAACAATTAAATCTTGCAAACAGATTTGAAATTCAGTAGGATTGTTCTGTTTCTGTTATTTTTTCTTTGAGAATTATTTGCATAATTTTATTTATATTTTGTTCTTTTCTGTTACTATTTAATTAAAAAATACTATGCTTTATTGAATAAACTGCAATTTACTGCGTTTATGTACTGCATCTAAACTATGCATTGATTTGTGATGTGCTTTTGTCACAAAACCAAAGCTATCAGAGAGGAATCTAGGACTATCCAGTTATGATTGCAAACATTTGGATGATCTAGAATTTTCTGAATCTTTGCTATTGCCTAGTAAGTTTTTGTAATTTAATATGCTACCTCTAGGTCAGGGGTGTCAAACTCAAGGCCCTGGAGCCGGCCCATGGGGTGCTTAGATCTGGCCTGTGGGGCTACCCTGGAAACAATGAAGGACTGGCCCTTGGTGCCTCTGCCAGCAAAAGCAGACCTCCGGAGGACTGCGTGGGGCCCTCCCAAGCTTGGTTTTCACTGGCAGAGGTTTTCAGGAGGCCATCACAGACGAAAATGGAGCTTGGAACACACTCACCCTGGGCCCCCAGATCAAACACAATCCTGATGCAACCCTCAATGAAATCGAGTTTGACACCCTTGCTCTAAGTGAACCAAATTGATCAGACTAATTGCCTTTGTCTGGTCGATTTAAATCCCCATAACATCTTCATAGTAACTTCAATAATTTCACTGTTCGTTTACTATGTATCTGTTTTGTGGGATTGTTGCAGGAATGATGACATACAACTGTGGTAGATACTATGGTATATAATATCTGTAGGTAACTGTCACTTATTAAACTGCTCTTTAAATTTTCACTGAAATTTTCAAGCTGCTGAAAATCAATGTATTGTATTAAGATTCCTATGTGAACTACCCACTGGTGTCTTAAAAACATGGCATATGATTAAGCATAGTGAATTAGGCTGCTGTGACTTATTCAAGAAACCCTGATTAAGTACATTATTGAACCCGGTGACCTGAAAGATCAGGTTAAATATAGATTTTCATGGAGAGAATCTGTGTGGCTTCTAAGAGTTGACACCAACTTGATACTATATAATCTATATCTGAATTTTAGTACTTAAAACTTGAAAATTGCTTGGCAAAAAAACAATAAACAGCTTAGGGCAAAGCCTTCTCCTCTTCATTCAGCTGCTTGGCTGAGAATGTCAGAAAAAAAGGAAAGGGGAAGTATAATAGGATCTGATAAATGGAGTAAAGCTCTTTCTTCCAATATATGTTTCAAATTATGCAATAATTAATCTTGATGAAAGGCATTGCATGCCACATATAATTATTTGATATCCTGTGATCATTTATGCATCCAAAATTATTTAAGGTATTTAGAGCCAGCTTTGTAATTAAAAATGCTCAATATAAATTATAACAATAAAATAAATATATGCTAGAGAATATGCCAGGGTGATATATTGATGAAAATGTTGGGTTAGGTCTGGAGTAACAGGGGGATCAAATCCAGCCAAAGCTTTGGAAACTTACTTTCTTACTTAGAGACCTTGAGCTACCGTGTTTCCCCAAAATAAGACATGGTCTTATTTTCTTTTGACCCCCCCAAATAAGCACATAGCCTTATTTTTTGGGAGGTCTTTTTTGTGTATTCCAAGTGTGAGAATAATGACTGAGGTGTTCGCATTCAACTCAAGTATATTTAATGCAAACCACAACAACTACAATAGCAGAACAGAACAGACTCCGTTTTACAGCTATTTATAGCTGTCAAATGGGCAACCAATCAGAGCTCAGCTCTTCTCCCACCTGACTGCTTCGCACCTTAGCCAATGAGAAGCCTCCGGCTATGACTGAGGCATGTTATTTCATCTGTAAGTTCCCTGCGCCCATTCTTTCCAGGGCCTCTTTCGCCAAGCAGACCACTCGTTCCTCTTGGCCACTGCTGGCTGAGTGGAATGGGGACGTTAGGGCCTGCCAGACACCTAAGGTGGCTTAGGTGTTTGGAAGGCGGCTGCCGTTCATTACGGCCCATGTCCGAAATAACCAAACCCGGCAACCCATGGCATGCAAACAACTGCTGCAATGCTGTAATGGTGGATTCTGTGGTGGTGGACCCCATGGGTATTATTTCAACCCATTTTGAGAATGCGTTCACTAACACCATTATGGTAGTTCCTTGCATGGGCCCCTCAAAATCGAGGTGTAATCTGGACCAGGAACCAGATGGCCTTTCCCATTGCCTGGCCACTGCCAGCGGCAGAGCTGGACGGGAGGCCTGACATGCCCTACAATGTCCTACCCTACTACTTATGGCCTGGATCATTATATGCAGCTGTGGCCGAGGGCCTTCATGTGCACAATGCCAGGATGGCCCTTGTGGAGCTGCTGAAATATCTGAGAGTGGAACACCATGGGAATGATGATGACCCAGCTGCCCCAGAGTTATCAACTCTGAAGCCCCAAAGGTTCCAACTGCTGTCATTGGTACGGTAGGAATTCCTCTATCACTGGACTAGATGGCCATCCCCTGCGCACCCAGTCCAGGATGCATGGGGGACCTTGTCCTGGTGTATATAAAAAGTGCTATATCCGTAGCAGTAAGTGGCAAATCAAGGTCCTGCAATGATAGAACTGTAGAGGCAGGGGCAGGGTTTTGGACTGGCATGGGCAGGGGACAGCAGCTCAGAGATTCCACATGGCCCACTTGCTTGCCTGGGCGGTGAACCAGGCGATAGGAATACGCTGCAAGGAATTCTGATGAGCGTAGCATGTGGGGTAATAGAATAGGTGAGGTTTGGGGGTCACCCACCAAGATGCCTAGGAGAGGTTTGTGATCGGTCACCAGGAAGAACTGATGACCGTACAGATAATCATGGAATCGTTTGCTGCCACGGCTGCCAGCACCTCCCTATCGATCTGGCTGTAATTTCTTTCAGTCATTGCTAAGGTGCACAAAAAATAAATAATAGTGGCTTCCTGGCCATTGGGTAATGAGTGAGCCAGGACAGTCTTAATGCCATCCGTGGAAGCATCACAAGTGAGTGTCAAAGGCAATCTCTCGCTATACTGAATGAAGACTGCCAATGATGTCAACAGGCTCTTGACAGCTGAGAACGTGTGTGCCTCGTGGGCTCCCCAACACCATGCCGCTGAGTTGTCAAGGCTGTGGAGTGGCTTCTCAATGGAAGCTTTATGCGGTAGAAAAACTGCATAAAAGTTTAGCAGACCTAAGAAAGCCTGAAGCTCAATTTTAGAGGTTGGGGTTGGAGCATTGTGGATAGCATCCACTTTCGCTGAGGTTGGGTGAATGTCATGGCCATCAATTAGGAAACCTAAAAACTCAATGGAGAGAACCCCAATTTGGCACTTGCTTCATTTCAATCAAAGGCCAGCCTTACGAAAGCGGAGTAAAACGGCCCGTAATTTGACAAGAAGGTCTGACCTGCCATCTACGGCGATCAGAATGTCGTAAAAATATGGGACCACTCCACTTAAACCTTGGAGCAGAAGCTTCATAAGGCTCTGAAATATTCCGGATGCTACACAGACCCCAAACTGGGGTCCCTTATGAGTAACAATGGTCTGGGAATTGGCAGTAGCCTCATCTACTGGTAACTGTTGGTAGGCCTGTGCTGTATCCAATTTAATGAAAATTTGGCCCCGTCCCAAGGAGTGCAAGAGATGTTGCACAACTGGATCAGGGTATGAATGAGCCTGCAGGGCCTTATTTATTGTAGATTTATAATCCACACAGATCCTAATGGACTCATCGGCCTTCACAGGGGTAACGATGAGGGTTTCCCACTGTGAATGTTCCACAGGTTCTAGGATTCCTTGGGCAATTAACTTGTCCAGTTTGCCTTCCACCTTGGTCCTCAGGGCAAAGGGAACCCTTCTGGCTTTAAATCAAATGGGGGCTACTTGAGGGTCTAAGCTCAGGGAGATGGGGGTGCCCTTATAATTACCCAGCAAGCTATCAAACACATCTTCAAACTCCCTCACTAAGTCTTCCAATGTGGTGGAGGCGTGGATGCCATCAATAGAGAGACCCAGAGCCCCAAACCAATCAATGCCCAGTAGGCTGGCTAATGGTTTGGCTACTATGATTAGGGGAAGATGTCCTATGAAGGCATTGTGTTTGATGAGAATGGACACCTTGCCCAATACCAGAATCTGGTTTCCCTGGTAATTGCGGAGGTGGTGGCAGCAACGACATAAACGGTTCTTGTTGATTGTAGGCACGAGTTGCTTTAGGGTGTTTCATGACATGATAGATTTTGAGGAGCCCGTGCCGATCTCCATCTTACATGGAATTCCTTCAGTGTGCATGGTCAGGAACTTTTTGTTTTGTTTTCGGTAGTTGTTCTGCCACCATGCTAATGTCCCAAGCTTCTTGGTAGCGCTCTTTTTCGATTGTGAAACAGTTATTTTTCGGCCCTCTGGCTGGCCTGACATTCTTCTTGTTGAGGTAGCGATCACTAAGGTGGTCAGCCATGAGCAATATAGAGCTGCACACATTTGCCAAATGCCCTTCTTCCTTCAGCACCTGCAGATCGCTGCCCGGAACCTGTTAGATCTGTGGTGATTTCCACCACATCTGAGGCAGCTGGCCTGAGGTAATTTGGTGGGCCACCCTCCATTCTTATTAGGGTTAGTTTTGAGGTGGCTAATTTCCTCAAAATCCTCGGCCTCTTCTCCATCGTCCCCTTGCTGCTGATTCACAGTGGCCGATTTGATTCCCCTAGGCATGTTTGGAGGGTAGTGCTGGATCTGGGCCATAGACTTTTCAGCTGTTCTCATCTCATCCACCACTGTTTGAAGGGTGAACTCAGAACGAGCCAATAATCGGCATTACAGCTGCAGATCTCTCACCCCACAAACCAATTTTTCAAGGAGAGCCTCATCAAGTTTGCTGAATTCACAGTGAATTGCTTCGTTCCAGAGGGAGGCCATATATTGGCTGATGGTTTCTCCCTCTTTCTGCATACACTGCCTAAATACATGTCTTCTAACTATTCGTGAGAGGACCAGCGCATAGTGATTTTTAAGTTTGGCTAGGAGCACCTCCCACAGAATTGTATGAACCGGCATCGGGCTGAAAGTGCCTGAGCCATACTAAACATTTCAGGGCCACAGGAACTGAGGAAAAAGCCCCTTTTCTGATCGCTAGACACCTCAGAAAAGTCATTAGCAAGCAGGAAACATTCGAATCATTCTAGGAATGCTTCCCACGATTCTTTATCAGTGCTGAATGCTGCAAAGCTTGGAATCGCTGCCATTCTCCTTCTTACGACTCACTGGAACAGCTGTAGATGACGTGTAGTCGAAGGGACATTAGAATCCCACCCTCGTGGCCAATTTTGTGTATTCCGAGTGTGAGAATAATGACTGAGGCGTTCGGGTTCAACTCAACTATCTTTAATGTAAACCACAAGAACTATAACAGCAGAACAAAACAGGCTCTGTTTGATAGCTATTTATATGGTAGCTGTCAAATGGGCAAGCAATCGGAGCTCGGCTCTTCTCCCACCTGAATGCTTGCACGCCTTAGCCAATGGGAAACCTCTGGCTATGACTGATGCCTCGCGGTCGCAACCACAGTGTTATTATTTTTGAGGTGCATGAGGTGGTACGTGTGGTCACCTCATGGCTGCTACTGTGTTGTAATATTTTCAGGGAGGGTTTTTTTTTCCAGGGGAGGGCTTATTTTAGAGCATGCACTCAAAAGCCTGGTTGGGCTTATTATCCGGGGAGGTCTTATTTTGGGGGGAAACAGTGTAGCCGCTCTGTTAATGCAACCTATGTAGGGTACATTGGAGGAAACACTGGGGAATACTTTGTATACCATCTTGAGATCCTGATGAAAAGTTGAAAAATAAATAAGAGGACTTGCCGGGGAATATTCATACCATAATTAGCTGCATTTTAAGGATGTTAAATATTTCATTCTTGGGATGCAGCTGGCATTCAATGATGTGAGATATTATCATCTTTTGGTCATGTGGGAAGCCCCCCCCCCCCCCGAAGAATGAAATATTTGGGAAATATTACAAAGGTAGATTATATTTCTCCTAAAGGAGAAATTGAGAAACATGTTTTTTAGAGGCAGAAAGCAAACCCCAGTCTTTTTTAATAGCCCACAGCAGATGCCAGCACTTAAGGAGATAATGAGGAAGACAACTATCTAGATGGCTCCATTCAAAAGCAAAGCAAATATTGCCAGCAGAAACCCATTCAAGACAGGATATTTTGAAATTCCCTGTGGCAAAGTTTGACAGCTAAAAAAAGCAGAATGGTATAATTAGTACAGCAGCCCCTCACCCAAAATCCAGCACATGGCAAAAGCCACAGTAGGAAATGCCCAACATCCTTTCAGAACACAAGCTCCTTCATTGTACCACCACCACCACCAGCATTTCAGGACCTGTATAAAAATCCTGGCACGGATCTAGCTAATTGTTCATCGACTCAGAACTGTACCCTGTCTTTGTGTGTGTGTGGTTCTGTTAATCAATAAACAGACCCTCTTTTCAACCATCTTCCAGCCTCCATTCTATATCCAGCATCTTTCTCTCAACTTGGAACTGAACCAGATAGATTTTCCTTCCAACAGTCACACTGAGTTGATGCACAGCATGGTCCTAGGCAGTGGTGAAATTCATTTTTTTCCCTACTGGTTCTGTGGGCGTGGCTTGGTGGGCATGGCAAAGGAAGGATACTGCAAAATCCCCATTCCCAACCCACTCCTGGGAAAGGATATTGCAAAATCTCCAGCCAGAGGTGGTATTTTTCAGGTCTCTTAACTACTCAAAATTTCCGCTACCAGTTCTCCAGATTCTGCTGAATTTCACCCCTGGTCCTAGGATAAAGAATGCTTTGCCTAAATCCTTTTTTTTAAATTCCTGGATTGTCAGAATAGGGTCTACTGGTTATTCCTCATGACTCTAAGCAGCTGATCAGCAGGTTAACAGAAAGGTACAGTCAAAAAGATCATAATACAAAAATGTTCTCAAAAAACATAATTGAGTAGTATGGGAAATTTCTTTTAGGGTAGTTTATTTGGAGTACACATTCATTATTCTTTCAAAAGACTGTTAAAACCCGGGCAGAAATATCTTGCTAATAAACAGAGTAGGGACTGCTTACTTTAAAAAAAACACTTTACTGGCAGTCCCACCAGGATCATACTGTTGCACAGTTTGTTTTCAGTGAATCCAGGAAGAGGGAAGAGGCAGAGGGGTTGGAAGTGTGTGTGCTGTGCAGAGGCTGTGAGTTTTAAAAACGTCTGAGTGAATCTAGGAAGAGGCAGAGGGGCTGGAAGTGTGTGTGCTGTGCACAGGCTGTGAGTTTTAAAAACGTCTGAGAGAATCCAGGAAAAGGGAAGAGGCAGAGGGGCTGGAAGTGTGTGTGCTGTGCACAGGCTGTGAGTTTTAAAAATGTCTGAGTGAATCCAGGAAGAGGGAAGAGGCAGAGGGGCTGGAAGTGTGTGTGCAAGGTGGTTAGAAGACTGACAAGGACAGCCATATTTCCTCTGTAAGTAGCTGCTTTATTGTTTTGTGTACTTATTCTTATAAAAATAATAAATTTCCTTTTTTTATATCTTCTTTTTATAAGTCATTCTTTAGGGCAAAAAATTCAGTGACATCAACTTAGCCACTCCCACCCAGTCACATGACTGCCAAGCCACACCCACCCAGTCACATAACTGCCAAGCCACTCCCACTCAGTCACATGACTGCCAAGCTACTCCTACCTGGTCATGTGATCACCAAGCCACTCCCACCTGGTCACATGACCACCAAGCCACTCCCACAAAACAGGCCACACCTACAGAATAGGTTCTAAAAAAATTTGAAACCCACCACTGCAGAAGTGGCGCACAGTGCCCTCTCTGGGTACGTGAACCATCGCCCCAATTCAGTTCTGCTGCACATGTGCGCATGCCACCCACCGCCAGCTGGTTTTTGTGTCTCTGCCATGCCAGCGGCGAGTGCATGTGCGGGGTGATGGTGGGTATGCATGCATAGGGGTGGGGCACATACATGGGGGGCTCATGCACATTGCATATTGGGGGTTCAGGCTTTGGCCACTGGATTCAGAAAATGTTAGCCATCACTGTTATAAGGCATGCTGCCAGGAATCAATTGTCAAATGGCTGAATCTGATAATCCACTTTGATAGATGACTGTAGTGTTTGTCAAAAACATCTGCCTATCACAATAGTGTTTTCTGCTGGTTGATGACATAAGGAAAGAGAAATGACTGCAAAGCCAAAGAGTTAAACCATTGGTTTTGTTTTATATTCAGCAAAATCTGAATACCTGGAAGTAAAGCAGAAGAGGTAGGTTAGGGCTTGTGGACGGGGATAACAAATACACTAGTTTAGTTTTCTTTTGGCTTAGGGGTTAATCTAAACTAACATGAGATAATTCTGATTGCTTCTGAAGAATATTTTTCCCTAGAAGTACAGCATATGCAGCCTTTAATTAATTGCTATTTCAGTTTCAACAAGCCTTTGACCCCAGTTTATTGACTGTGGGTGCCTACCATGGGTTTTATCTAGTCTCCCCCCCCCCCCGGATGGGAGAGGGTTAGTATGAATTTTCTTTCTGTCTTTTTTTCCCTCCTCAAAATGGGAGGCATTTTTAAGTGATGTAAAATAATATAATTAAATCTTGCAAACAGATATGAAATTCAGTAGGATTGATATTACAAGGGATTATGGGTTTAGTAACATGAGATTATAATAATTCATTTCCTAAACAGAAGAGCCACAATCAATCTGAAAAGAAATAGGCATTGAAAATGCTTAAATGAAAAGAATTTAGCTCAACTTCTATGAATGAAAGAGGAGACAGCAGTAATAAGGCCTTGCCTTTTATTTATTTGCAACCATGTAAATATTTCTACTTGCGTATATCACTCCTCTAACATGCATGATAATGCCACAAGGGAAGGGAGACGCAGTAGAAAGCAGGCATGGCACGGCAAGTTCCACCTTGCTATACTTTCTCCAATTACTTGGGTAGGATTAGCCACATGGCGTTTTGAAGGTGGCAATGCATGTTTAGACAAAGGAAATGTTCTAGCTCAGCAAGTTGCTTATGTTATTTTTTTTCTTAATTAAGCTATTACTCAACATGATTACTATGGTAGTATTAAAAAAAAAGGAGACTACTAAGGGATTGAATGCCCCTAAGGAATGCTAAGGTATGTTGTGATATACTTGTCTGAAACACTGAGTTAACTATCTTTCCAGTTACGTGGATACTTTTAAGGATAACTACCTGCTGAGTCTTGCAAAAGGTACCCGGAAGGACGATATAATGAAATTGTCAACTCCTTTTCATGTCCATTTTAGTAATTACATTTATGTTGTACCCTTATTCCAAAGGTTTCCCCCCGTTTTATCCATATTGTGAGCCTTGTGGTTAATGTGAACCCCAACAGTGGCTTGAAATGGCCCCTTTCTTCCAGCAGTCATTTTTGCAGAAGAATAAGCTCATTCAGACCCAGAATGAGCTTATCCTGTATCATTTTTTCTTAATTGATGAATTCAAATTCGGATGCAATTTCCCTCAGGTTTGCATTGAAATCATTGACTGTCTCACCCAACTGTTGGCATCTCCGTGCCTACTAATGAGTGACGATGCTGAGGGGGCATAATGATCCTTTAATATGTTCTGGAGGGTTGTCCATAATATTGTTTCTACATCGGTCGGTGCTGCTAAGGATTTAGTCATCTTGTAAATTAATGGTCCACAATAATTTAGGAAAAGTGCCCTTTTCCTATTGTCCAACAAATCTTGAAGATTATTTGCCTCCATAAACATTCGAAAATGCCCCTTATAGAAAGACCTCTCTTTCATATTAGGGTCGAATGGTGCTGGTGGAATGGCCGGTGCAGGCTGTTGTATGCTGTGAAAGATGGCCGCTGATGCCATTTGGATGGTCAGTCCATTGTCCTTTATTCTCCAGTATCCCACCTTGTGGCCAGAATGGGCTGAGGGAAGAGGCAGGATGCGTCGATAGCTAAAACAGATCTTTATTTTCAGTCGGATACACGAGACAAGAAGCAACTGGCTCCTGGCAGCTCCTCTTTTAAAGAGAGCTGTCCAGGCAGTTCAGCCACTGGCAGTCCTCCGATTTCCCACCTGGAAACTGGACCAATGGGTGAAGCATTATGTATGTTACTCTCTTTTACATAGGTAACAGAAAGTGTCTTTTAAAAACTGGCGGTAGGTTTGGGAGTTGATTTTGAGTCCATCTTCAACCCAAAAAGATCCAACTAGCTCATCTTTAATAATACCAACATCTCACCTCTACCTTGCTGGCGTTTGAGTTAAAGTAGAGCTCTGTGCCTCTACTGATCCAGCCACAGGCCATTCATCTGGTCCATCAACAGTGAACTCATTAGTCCATAAAACAGTGTTTCTCAACCTTGGCGACTTTAAGTCCCGTGGACTTCAACTCCCAGAATCCCCCAGCCAACTGGCTGGGGAATTCTGGGAGTTGAAGTCCACGGGACTTAAAGTCGCCAAGGTTGAGAAACACTGCCATAAAACCTTTAAAAAAATTGTCATCTCTTGTCGGCAAGATTTGGCCCAGTCTTGCCATTTCAACTTATGTGTCTTGTTCAGTGGTGGTCAGGTTTCAACCTTCCTTACCATGGCCAAATCCCTGAGCACTGAATACCTTGTACTTCTGGGCACTCCAAGTAGGTTGCAGTTCTGGAATATGACAGCACGTAATGGGTTCCTGGTAGCTTCATGTTTGATTCTTTTCAAATCTTTGGCAGTTAATGTGGGTCTTTTTTTCTCAACACATTTCTTGGGAATCTGTTGACTATTTGCAACAAAACGTTTGATGGTTCTGTGACCACATATCTTAGCACTTTCAAGTGTGTTGCATCTCTCTGAAAGACCTTTTACATTTTTTGACTTTTCGCAGTCAAATCTCTTTTTTGATCCATTTTGCTTGAGGAGGAGAAGCTGCTGAGGGAAGCCCTCCACTCCTAGAAGAATGAAATATTTTGAGGAATATTTAAAAAGGCAGAATGTTATATTTGCCTAAATGAGAAATTAAGAAACATGTTTTTAGAGGCAGGAAGCAGCTCCCAAGTCTTTCTTAATGGTGACAGCAGATGCCAGCACTTAAGAGATAAGCAGCTTATTGAAAGAAGAAGCCAACCCTGGCTCTATTCATAAGCAAAACAAACACTGCAGGCAGAAATCCATTCAAGACCAGATATTTCAAAATTGCTTGCAGTAAAATTGCTTGACAGCTAACAAAAACAGAGTGAAATGATTAGAAGCAGCCCCTCACCCAAAATCCAACACAGGATAAATTCTTTAATGTGCACATGAAGATTGAAACTGACATTGTTGATTGGAAGAATACTTTATGATACTTTTACAAATAAAATTAATTTATAAAAGTGCCAATAACAGAATAACAGAATTAGACAGACCTGGAGGTCTTCTAGTTCAGCCCACTGCTCAGGCTGCTTTCCTTAATTAATTTTCATCCATTGCTTTCTTGTCCTGCGTTCAGGTTCTTTGAAAAATAGGTTGACCCCCTTTTCTTTGTGGCACCCCATTAGATATTGGAACACTGCTATCATGTTACCCATAGAAACATTCTTTTCATTAAACTAACATACCCATTTCCTGAAACTATTTTTTCTATGTTCCCACTATTGGCTCATATTTAAATGATTGTCCATTGGGATTCCAAGATTTCTCCCATGGTTGCTGCTGCTGAGCCAAGTACCGCACCCATACATTTGGTTTTTCTTCCCTAAATGTATAACCTTACTTTTTTATCATTAAATTTCTTTTTGGTAGATAGGGCCCAATGTTCAAGTCTCAAGATCCTTTTGTATCTTAGGCCTATCTTCTGGAATGTTGACCATTTCTGCCAGCTTGGTGTCATCTTCAAATTTGCTGAATTCCCTATCTATCTCCTCATCTAAATCACTGATGAAGATGTTGAAGAGTACTGAGCCTAAAACAGAGATTTGGGGTACCTCACTGCATACTTCCTTCCGTGTAGATGTTGCTCCATTAAGGATTGCATCTTGAGTGTTCTTGGTAAGCCAATTATAAATCTATCTGGTAGTAATGCTTCCATCCTACATTAGATATTTTCTGCGTTATCAAGTAGTAGATTATGGTCTACTTTATCAAATGTACTTAAAGTAAATTATATCCACAGCATTTTACTGGTCCACTAATTTTGTCACTTTTTCAAAGAATACAATAAAATTTGTCTGGCATGATTAGTTTTTGACAAACCAATATTGGCTTCTCATTATGACTTTGTTTATCTTTAGCTATTCACAGATTATGTCATGCTGATAGATCTGTAGTTTCCTAGATTTGTTTCCCCCCTCTTTTTTAAAGATGGGAACTACATCAGCCATTTTTCAGTCCTCTGGTAGTTCAAAAGTGCTAGAGGATCTTTGAAAGATATGATTCAGTGGTTCTGAGATCCCATCAGAGCCGGCATTCAGCCAGTTCTCTCCGGTTCAGGTGAACCGTAACAGCATCTGTGGGAGGCTCCGCCCACCCATCCTGATGTAATACACGAGCACTGTGCATGCACAGAAGGCAGTGCACAGGTGCAGCACGGGCGCACACTCACATGTGCAAAGTGGTAGAGAAGTTAAGTGAATCCCACCGCTAGATCTCATCTGCCAGTTCTTTCAGAATCTTGGGGTGTAATCCATCTGGTCCTGGTGATTTGAAGTTGTCTAGAGTAGACAGGTTCTCACAATTTTCTTGCTTATTTTGATGTGTTTCTAATCTGTTTTTTATAGTACTATCTTTGATGGCTTGGACTGTTTTTATTTCCTTTTGTATAAAGACAGATGCTAACAATGAGCATTTTTACTTTCTCCCTGTTGTTAGTCACCTCCTTGCGATTTTCTCCCATTAATGGATAAATCACTTCCTTGTCTTTTTTTGTTTTTTTACATGTTGAAAGAAGCTTTTTAAATTTTTGACTTTTGTTGCAAGCTTTAGTTCATTTTAATACTTAGCTTTCTTGATTTCATCTTTCATCAGGCTCAAGCGATTTGCCTTAGTTATGCACCACTCTTTCCACTTTTTATACTTGTCCTTTTTATCTTTCAGTTTATCAGAGAGTTCTTTATGCAGCTCTGCTAGGTGTTTGTGCTAGACTGAGCTTTTATAATCTCACTTTTCAAAATTTCCCAAGCTTCTTGAGTTGTTTTCCCCTTGAGGATTCTCATCCAAGGAATCCTTTCCAAGCTTTCCTAAGTTAGTTCTCTTAAAGTCCGAGAGTCTAGTTTGACTTTGTTCTACTGCTTGTGCTTGCGTAATGTTGAATTCCAATTTTGCATGATCAACCCCTTTCCCAATTTTCCTGTAACTTCAATAACTTCTATCATTTCATCTCTGTTAGTAAGAGTTAAGTCCAATATGGCTGATCCCCTAGTTCCCTTCTCTGCTTTTTGGGAGACAAAGTTGTCTGCTATGTTATCAGGAATCTATTTGCTCTTCCACTTGGTGCAGAGTTTGTCTCCCAGTTAATGTCAGGGTGTTTAAGGTCTGCCAATATTATTGTGATGTGCTTCCTACATATGTTAGTTAACTGACTAGCAAATAGTTCATCCATTTCCTCTGTTTAGTTGGGTGGCCTATAGTGTACACATATGGCAATTTCATTCTCTTTTCCTTTTATATTGATCCAAATGCATTCAAGATGGCTTTCATCATTGTTCTGCTGTATTTCTATAGAGCTGTAGTTATTTCTTATAAAGCACAACTCCACCTCCTCTTTGTTCTGTTGACCTGTCTCTTTTAAATAATTTAAATTCCTCTAGTTGTATATTCCATTCATGGGTTTCATTCCATCAAGTTTCCATAATGGCAATAATATCATACCTGCCCTCATGTATTTGAATTTCTAGTTCACCCTGTTTATTCCTCATACTTTGTGTGTTAGTGGTATAGATATTCGAGATCTTTTTCACTGACCCTATATTTGCTTTCTACATAACCTGTTTTGTCTCTGAGTTCCCTTTATCATCACTTTAATTAGTGCACATGGTACAGGACAAATATTGTTTAAATATTTCTCCAGATAACCCTTGAATATAGTACTAAGTAACTTAGTCCCTTTCTTTGATGATACAAACCATCTATTTTGTAAGCTTTTCATCAAATCAGCTGCAAACATCATGACTAAAATAACCATTTACATCACTCCTTTAGCCACACATTGAACTCTATGCTGGCTTTTCCTTTTTGCTATTTATATACTTTATATATTTATATATAAAACTTCTGAAAAAGTAAGACTACAGCCTATACTGCTAAGTTCCTGCCCCAGGTTTTGGAAATCATTCTGCACAGAAATTACATCTTTTTTAGACAAGTCATAAGTTCCAAGGTGTACAGACAGGGCATTAGTGCCAACATGTACAACATCACCTTCAGTTTAACTGTCTTAACAATGCACCTCTTTTCTGCAGACATCTCACCTCTTTCAAAACTTCACCTCTTTTCCTAAATTGACATCTCTTACAATCAAATGACCAACCAGTAGATGGCTTTTCTTTTTAGATACCTCACATGACAGATTTGCAATACTTGATTCAAACATTTCCTTATTCAAAACAACAACTTCTTCATAGACCACAATCTTCTTGCTCAGCTGAGTCATCATCATCATCATCACCACTACCACCACCACCATCATCACAAACAGCTGGACCTGCCACTTCAATATCCTTATTAAGTTCAGCAAGGCCATTTGGTATGCAGGAACATAACAAAAGCTTAGTGGAAAGCTTTTGGTTCAGAGCTCTCACTATGCGAGATCCCACAGATGTATACTGCCCTTTTCCTTGCAGTATCTTTATGGTAGAGGGGCTGATAGCGGGGCAGCTCAATAGAATAGATTTACTGAGTTGGACACCTAATTTTAGCCTGGAGAGCACAGACTAAAGACTCTAGATAAGAATCTGTCCATGTAGACTAGCAATCTGCTTACAAATAGGACAATATCCAAATGTAAAAAGATTACCATGGAAGACAGCTGCAAAACAAGTATTGCAGTGAACTAACCCAGATATTCTAAAATAAAATTTTAATCACCGAAACACCAAGGATGAACTACTATTTGGCAGTTTAAATCTCATCAAGGTTGACTTCCATTATTCTGAGATTGGTAAAATGAGGACCCAGATTGTTGGGGGGCCAATATGATGACTGTAAACCACTTAGAGAAGGCTTTAAATCTCCGTGAAGTGGTATATAAGTCTAAGTGCTATTGCTATGTGGGTAGTCTAGTATTAGCTGAATATGCTATTTCTACATGCAACCCCTATTTTATAATCAGAGATAAGTAAGGTGGTTAATTACTCTGGCTGGCATAGCAGGCCTTTTCTTCCTTCAGGGTATTATTGGACGATTGTCCACTTATGATTACTTCAAGAATCGTGTCTAGAGCTCTTCTGAAAACAAAAAAATGTCCATAGCTGACACTAGCCAGGAGCCATCTTGTTCTTCCAGCCATTAGCTTTTAATTTCTCCTTGTTCTTTTTCCCAGAATATTTTACATTAGGTCTGTAGTAGTCTATTTCTTCTTTGATCAACTGAGCAGTAGCCCATATTTTCTATAGGAAACTTGGAAATCCCGTGTTATATCTGTATCCTCTGGGACTCTTGTCAACTAGAATAAATATTGTGGCTAGGTACATATGTGACAAGACAGCAGGGAGCCATGAGTAATTTCATGTTATAATAGCATTCATGTTTTTACCAGAGATGCCTGTAGCCATTTATATCTTTCACCCAATTTTTTGTTTTTAACAGCATTTTCTAGTATTCTCAGTGAATATAGATAAACTTATACTAAACTTACATTTAGTGACCATTTGAAGTTACAACACTGAAAAATTGACACAACTGCTTTTCACATTTGTGATGATTGCAGCGCCTCCATGGCCATGTGATCAAAATTCAGATGCTTGGCAACTGGCCATATTTATGATGGTTGCAATGTCCCAGGATCATGTGATCACTTTTTGTGACCTTCTGACAAGCAAAGTCGATGGGGAAGCCAAATTCACTTAGCAGTCATGTTACTAACTTAACAACTGCGGCAAGAAAGATCACAAAATGGGGCAAAATTCACTTAACAATTGTTTCACATAGCAAACAGAAATTTCGAGCTCAATTGTGGTTATAAGTCAATGATTACCTGTATAATTATAGGTTATTAGGGAGCAAACTCATTGTTCTTTTTGGTTTTACACATTAGGTGACCACCAGGAGGCAGTCTATAACTGCCTTCATCTCTATATAAATTACCGGTAGTTACATGCAGGCATAATAGTTACTAATACTATAGATTTTATAGTTACCGGTACTGTCCTGTCAGTAATTTAATTGAAAATTCAGCCTAATGAGATCTTGTACACCCATCTAAATTCATGGATTAAAACTGAATGTCTGGGGAGATTCTCTGTCATCAAGGTCATGATTGTCCCAAAGATGCTTTTTCAAGAGGCAACGGGACCTTCTGGTTTTTCTTGGAAGACATTTCACTTTTCATCACAGAGCTGAAGAACCTTCTTGGATGAGAAGCAAAATGTCTTCAAAGAAAAATTAGAAAGCCCGGTTGCCTCTTGAAAAAGTACCTTTGGGATGGATTAAAACTGTTATACCAAAGACCAGAGAATATCAAAGTGTAACTGATGAATAACAATATTCAGATTCAATGAACACATTATGATTAAGAATTCTACAAATTGTCTTTTAAAGCTGAAACGGCTTTTGTAGTGCAAAACTCATGAAAACCAGCTGTTTAGAACCCAACATCTGTAAGTTAATAGGAGAGAAAAGGAGCCTTGTAAGATTGAAGTAAAGGTGTGTTATGTATGAGCTTCTCTATTGCATTGCCAGCTATTTTATTTGCTGTTTTTTAATTGCTACTTCTCATGCTATTTTCAACATTGGGTACATCTACGTGAATTAGCAAATTGCAAACATTTTTGGGTAACCATGTGACTTTACTTTATATAACTTCTCTACTTATATTAATTGGAAAAACCAGTCTGATCAATGATATGTATCTTTAATTAGGTGTGCTGGGCTTAAGACAATTGTATTCAAAGTGATTGAATAAGCCTGTGCAATTTATCTATTTTGTGGTGATTGTGAGTTCTTCATGGTATTCCCCTCCCAAGATGTAGAATATGATCAGTCCAATGATCAGTCCTGGGACTGGTACATTTTAAGTGATTCATACATCATCTGGAATACAGTCAAATTATTAGAAGATCAAAACAGCATCACTATAAGATAAAATCCCAACATGCAATTCATTTGTTTTGTTTTGCAAAGAGCAGAAGAGACAAAGAGACGTGTAATAGAGAACTTGAAAATCACGAAAGGGTGAAAATTGTAGGTGATCCACAGAAATGAAGGGATTTTCTTAGCAGCCTTAAAATGCTCAACTCCTGCAAGTAAACCAGCTGAAAATGTAGCTTGTTTAAGGAATTCCTTTCTGGGTCTTAACACTTTCCTGCCCTTTCAGCCACAATTTGGACCACATTTATCACAGTCCCTAATGGATGTGTACTCTTGCTTCTTTAACTGTCTCATCTGTGTTTGCATAGCAAACACCTGCTGCTTTACTTTCACAGAAGTAAAGGGCTTTGAGGACATGAGGTTTCCATTGATATACTTTTGAATGAGACAGCTTCATCAGGTGCCTTGTCATGACACCTTCCTGTCTAGTGTATGTACCAGAACACACTTAAAAAAAACTATTTACCATTCTTACACTGACTACTAAGAGGAATATCATAGACTTTTTGTCAATGTTGCCATGGGGGGGAAATTCTACCATTTCATTGTTCCATCAGTGAAGCAGATAAAAAAAATCTTTCGGATAATTATACCGATGAACGAGATTTTTAATAAATAAAAGACGGGAATCAATGGCCAGAAGGAAAGAGGTAATCCTACCAACAGTGTACAATAGTTAACTGGAGTGGAAGGGTTTGTCTACAGCAAAATAAAATTCAGCAGATGAACTGGACAGTATCTTTAGCCAGCACAGATACTATATCTGACAAATAACAGGAAAAGATTGGTGAGGAAGTGGAGATTCTCATGGGACAGTGAGTGGACTAAGACATTGCTGCCATTGTGCAATGCTCAACAACATCTATTCATCTGGCACAAACTAGTTATTTGGTCTAAAAAAGGGAAGCACTCTTTTATATGTCATATTGGTAAAAACCCAAATCTATTGTTTGCTTTGTCGGTTTAAAAGAGAACTGGGTTATGAATGGCTACAGCCCTTCAATGAATACAGCCCTAAAGGTTGAGGTTCTTTTTCTCTCCTGAAACATAAGCAGCTTACCTTACATACCAGATGCCAGGTTACAATAGGGGAAGAAGATCATTCCCCTACCTATCCGTATTTGTGGACTAAATGCAGCTAGGTAGCCTCTGTGAAATACAGCTACTAGAGTGAAAATAATCTGACCTGATTTAACAAATAAATTTGTTTTTGTGGAACTAGACTACTTATCATGATTCAGCAGATGGCCATATTATAGAGAGCAAGAAAGAATTCTGATAAAAGAGATGAACACATCTACATTAAATTGAGCCAATTATTATGAGGTGCTTTATTTTACCTTTTGTTCTACATAATGGGAGCATCCCTGCAGATGAAATTAAAGTAAGTTAGAAGTTCCAATAGAAGAGTATATTTTCCCATTTGCTTTAAGAGGAAGGTGGCCATTTGTGGTTCAAAAATCCTTTTGTGTAGCCAAATATTCCCTCAAAAATGGTGATGGCACAATTGCTGGGAATGACAACGCAGGATTCTGACATTTTGAGGAGGAAATAATAGCATAAGATCAGTGGTGGGATTCAAATAATTTAACGATCGGTTCTCTGCCCTAATGACTAGCTGGGTAGGTTGAGCTCAGTGATTTGGTGAGTTGGCCATAACCACCATGTGACTGGGTGGATGTGGCCAACTCAGCATCACTCAGGTTGATGGACACTTCGCCTTAGCTGTTACAATGTAATAAAGGTTAATTGGAGTGGCAATTTCTGTAAGCAGGGCAATAAAGATCAGGCTAGAAACAATGCCAGAATGTTTCCTTCTTGCCTTCCTTACAGGATTAGCCTTGTAAAGTGGGAAAAAACAAAATGAGATTTCTTCCAACAACCGGTTCTCTGGACTGCTTAGAAAGTTAACAACCAGTTCTCCCGAATAGGTGCAAACTGGCTAAATCCCACCACTGCATAAGACCTAAATTTGTTTAGTTCAGTTTTATGAAACAGTCTGCTTACGACCCCAAACAGAACACCCCCCCCCCTTGAAATCTCAAACTTTGCTCACATGGATTAAAACACCCTTCCAAATCCTCTTTGTATTGTTCTCATACACTGTGGCCTTTTGAGACTTTCAAATCCTACATAAGTATAGATATTCCAGGCATCCAATGAAATAAGCTGTAGTTCACAAAAGTTTATATGTATAATAAAATCTGTTACCCTGAATTTTGCTTTTTGATGTGTGAAGCCAAGATACAATAACACAGGCCTCCTTGTGTTTGCTCAGAACTGACAACTTAATAGATTTTTAGGTTTTTGAAAACTAATTTTATTTTTATTTTTATTTATAAATATGATCAGAATAGCTTGTGGATTATATTGTGCATTTTATCTAAATATATTGTTTCCTACAATTCCAGGTGTTTCAGTTGCTGCCCTATGCCACATGGAGGCGTCAGTTTATCTGAAAGCTGAAAGCAGGAATGAAAGGCTGTTACTTTAGTCATTGATATTCCTAAAATAAAAAAGAAATCAAGTTGCTCCCCCTTCTATGATACAATTGTAAGATGTTCCTCCTTTTCTACCCAAAGCTAAATCGTCTTATAGGTAGAAAGCTTTTTAAAAGCCTGCAGTTATGCCAAATATTACTGAAACAAGCACACACAAGTCAGAACTGAGAAAGTTTCTCAGATGAGAGGCAAAATATCTTCAAAAAATAAAATAAAGTTTGATTGCCTTTTGTAAAAGCATCTTTGGGATATCACACATACCGGAACATTTAAAATAGTATTCAATACTCAACAAAAGAATTCCAAGATAATTTTTAGAACTCAATTTGATGTTATTATTTTGAATTGCTGAAATACATTGTCATGATAATAAATCAATAATTTAAACTTAGTCTAAATGGGATTGTTTTTTAAAAAAAAATTGTTTATATGGATCAACTATTTCAATACAATCATCAATGCAGTGAAGATTTTAAAATTTAACGGGAAGAATATCTAGAAGATTAAAACTAGGAATTATTTTAAAATGAATAATCTGTAGAGCTAATCTTTTATAGAAACCATTAATAACATAACTGAGAATATTTCTCATTTCTGCTAAAATATGATGTGAAATTTTGTTTGTAACTTCTAATTGTAAAAAGTCAAACTATTATAATCCCCTCCCCCATACTGACAGATTTGTTGGAATTGCAATTTTTAGTGTTTCAAATTAACTAATATATAAGATTTACACTGCCAAGGAATTATAGAATCCAGATCCAACATATCCAGAGGTTTTGGGGTTGGGAAAGTCTACTCCAAACCATTCACCAAAAATTGCAGATGCATTTCATCAACCTATCTGATTTTTTGGAAATATCATCAGGTTTTCTCTGTAAGACTGTGATAATTTCATGCTGTGTAGTATGAAGGTAGCAATTAATTATTTTATTCTTGAATAAATTGTGGTTTTGCACTTTTTAAAATATAGGTTTGCCTAATCACAAGTCTCCAAACAGTCAGATGGCACAAACATAACAAAGATTTTTTCATACAAAAATGTTTTGATCTTTGTCATTTTCAAGTGCATAAATTAGAGATACACGAAGCTAATGGTGGATTCCTCTGAAGAGCAATTTGCTAAAGATGTCTAGTAAAAAGAATTAAATATTAGCAATAACATTATTCCAGGGGAGAATTTTTTGTATTGGAGAAGATACCTGAGAATACCATTTGTGAGGGAAATTTTGTAAGCTTTTGGTAACTTTAGGCTTTTAGTAAACATGGGAAAACCCCTCCATATATTAAATTACGTACATGGATAGAACAAGCTATCTATCCAGTCTATACAGGGATTTCCCAAACTCTATTTAACATCTAGAACATAGATGTCTAAACTACAATATTAGTTGTAATCAGTTTAGAAGGGAGAATATATAAATACTATGCTTTGGAAAGAAACACCCAAGTTACTCAACTGTGCTGATGTCTTAAATATAAACTGTTAAATCATGCTTGTTAACTAACTAATGAATATGTGTATGGAAATCCTATATAAACTTATCCTTCATTGTTTAAGATACCTGTTCTATTAAGGAACTGCCCCAATTATAATTGGATAATTGAGTAATAAAGCTTTATTGTATCTTCATCAGCTTGTTGGAATGTGTGTGTGTGTGTGTGTGTCTTGTGTGTATGAATGATTTTAATTACATTAGTAAAATTTAATATAAAAGAAAAGAAAGAAAAATAGAAAAGAGTGAAAGGTGCAAAGGAAAGGAAGAATCAGGAAATAGGAAGAAAAGAAAAGCAACATAATAAAGAAAGAAAAGATATACAGAAAGAAGTGACTTCCAATCTTCTAGCCTTAGCAATAGTTAATAAGCAATTTCCAAATATGATTAGAAAAGTCAGTTTGCAAATGTAGTATCCTGTGATAGGTGCCAACCACGTTGTCAGCAAAATGGTTGTTCCCATCAAAACATGTCAGAAATCACTATCCTAGGATCTCCTTACAAAGAGTTAGTGTTCAGAGTGAATGTGGGTGATTTCCCATCTTTTTCTTCTCTGGAGACATTGTGAAGAACTAGTCTATTCATTCTATTCCTCTGGAAGCCTTCCTTCATTCCTCCCTCTCTCCCACCCTTCCTGCCTTCCTTCCATGTTGTTTTCTCCAACACTATAGGTAACCAAGAAAACAAAGAAATAGATCATAGAAGCAAGAAACTTCAATTTTTCACTTAAACTACAAATCACCAGATTCAAGTAACTGTATTTTGAAAACATCATATGAAGATCTACTTCTCTTGAGAAATCTATATGGCGGGAACAGTGGAAGGAGAGAAGAGAGGATGACCACCAGCAAGATGGATTGATCCAGTTTCCAAAAGTGGCCAGACTAGGGACAGATCACCCTAGTAAAGTTTGTCTAGGTGGCCACTAAGACTCGATACCAACATTATGGCAGATAGCCATCAGTCATAACCAATATGTCCTCTGCTTTGTACATTGTGACTTTGACTTTGTTTGCCTATCTTACACCGTATAGCCTTTTACACTGCAAATTACAACAACAAGCTATCTGCACATGTTTGACAAAAGTCATGTGTACCACAGGGGTGGGTTCCTACTGGTCCTTGCCGGTCCTTATGGACCAGTTGGTCAGTGAACCCTGAAGTAATTAACTTCCGGGAACGCCCCCTCTAAGGTGCGGCTAGAACTGGCCACCCGCAAATGACTTCCCCAGACTTGTTTTGTTGAGCACTGGGCAACTGATGGTAGCTAGTGCCAGTCGCCATGTTTTCAGCAAAGCAAGCCCGGGGAAGTCCCTGCCGCTGTGTCTGTCGGTGTCTGGGGCCGACCCGATGGATGGTGTGGGGAATCAGGGAGGGGGGAGAGCACGCATGCATGGGGAGGGGAACAGAGAGGGGCCTTCGGTCCTGCACGCTGCCTCGGCCAAGATGGTGGCGGGGATGGCATCGGCGGCTGTGGCCCGGTTAGAGGGCCGCGAGTTCAAATACCTCATGAAAAAGCGCTCAGTAACCATTGGCCGCAACTCATTGCAGGGCTCGGTGGACGTAAGCATGGGCCACTCCAGTTTCATCTCCCGGCGGCACTTGGAGATTTTCACTGCCCTGCCCACTCAGGCCCCTGCCAACAGCGGTAGCGGCCCCGCCTTGACCCTCGCCGGCAACGGGACCAGGACTCAGTTGCCACCTGTTGCCACCAGCCTTTCGTCTGGCAGTGGCGATTTCTACCTGCGTTGCCTGGGCAAGAACGGTGTCTTTGTGGACTGAGTGTTCCAGCTGCCTCCTCCTTCTCCTCCTCCTCCTACAACACTGCCGGATTTGCTGCCCGATGCTATGGCTGAGGTGAAGCCCCAAAGCCCCCGCCGGCACCCCCGCCCGTGGCAGCGACACCTCCCCCTCCACTCAGAGCACCTGAGCTGGGCCCACATTATCTCTCCCTGCTCCTCCGCCATGCTTTTGAGGAGCCATGAGGCCGCGGGAGCCAGTAGGAAGGTGGCAGAGGGGGCAGGAGCAGGAAAAAAAGGTCTCATGGCTTCTTATCCCCTACGTTCCTTCTTTTTCAGTTTGTACATGTTCTTGGGTGGTATCTTTTTGCCCACTTCTACTTAAGGATGGAAGTCAGCTAAGAAGAGATAGTATGTCAGGTGCAATCATTTTCTATTTAGAAATTTACTATTTTAGAAAAGCCCTTTCTCTATTTTTGTCTCGTTATTTTCATTCCCCTTGTTAGGCCCCGTTTTTCCACTCTGTTTTTCATTTGACTCATGTCAGCTGTTGGGGCCTAATAATGAAAAATGCTTCTTTCTTAAAAGAAAAAAGCAAAAAAACCAGAATTTCATGACGGGGGATAAGAGAAAGGGTCCTTGGATATGATTATTCTGCACTATCATGCTCATATTTATAAAACTCAGTGCCTCTGTGAAAGGTAAGGATGACTACTGCGTTTGTGATGCAATCAGAACATTGCGTGTGTTGAAGTTGTTTTAACGCAAACCAAAGATACCTTTTAAAAAACAAGTTTACCTCATATTCTTATGCATGCCAGTGCTGTGTGTGAGGTAATTTAAGGTGGTTCTGACAAGTGTCGTCAGCATCTTCATATCTGGTCACATGGGCGGCAAGCCACACTCACAAAGGAGGCCACACCCACATAGTAGGTTCAAACAATTTTTGAAACCCACCACTGGTGTACCACCAGTAGTTCCTTTTCTGCATGGCTTCGTGACAATATTTATGAGTGAATGTAGTTTACGTTTTTATCTACATTATATTTTGTCTCACCATATCCCAGCAATAAGGTTTTGGAAACACAGTATTGTTCTGAATAAGAAAAGAACTTTACTTCATCTCGGAAACAAATTTGCAAAATAACATATACTGAACATAACCTTGACTTGAATATATAAGCAACAAGAGAAAAAAACTCCAGTGCCCTCTCCCTTGATGTCCTTTGCTTAATGATTAATCGAGGACTGGCCTCATTTTCTGGAAAGAAGTAGCCAGTAGCTTTATGTGTAGATATGGCAGTCATCCCCATTACTTTTCCTCCAACAAACCTTGCCATGTGACAGACAGAAATGTTTCTTCTCCTGTCTCTGACACATATGCAATGATAGAGGCAGGAGAATCATATCACGAGAGCAAAAATCTTTTTTTTAAAAAAATAGTCAAATGGGGCACATCATAGCAGCAGGGGCAGAACCATATAAGTGTGATAGCAATGGTCAAAGCTTGTTTCCTAGGCAGAATATCAGCCAAATTGGGATAGTTGGCAGCTTCATGTTCTGATGGTGAAGGAGATAAGAGTCTAGCTTTATTATACAGTAATTGTTTGACGCAGGCAAAATTTCTAGGAAGTTGGCCTCAGGATGCTGTGAGTGTCACAAAGTGATGGAGATAACTTATTAAGGAAGTTGAATATGAAACAACATGTAATTGTTGCTACACATTTCCTTTATTGTTTCCTCTTGATGGCAGTAGAGAAAATGTAAATTCTTTCCAAGGAATAAGAGAAGAAAGAAAGGAAAATCCCAGTCCCTGACCTCTAACAATTTATCAGTGCCTCTGGAATTTCCCTTGCCAGATAAAAATTGCATGCGTCCAATCTGTTTCACTACATAGAATAGCTGATGGATGAGTTTCTCTGAAGGACTGCTAATATTTTCTTGCAATGCGCAATCACAATAAAGAATTGGGTAGGAATGGGAGAAAAGATTCTCCAGTTCTTTCGAGATAAAAACTGTCAGTAAAGTCATGTATCTTCATCTGCAGAGTTTTTCTCACTCACTAGTTGCTTTTCATTGCCAGGTCATCCTATCATCTCTTTTATAATCTCAAATGAGTAACTCATTCATATAATGTGAATTACTTCTAAAACTGGGAGAGGGGGTGTGAATGATTAAATAATATTCGGCAAATATATCTCAGATGTCATCTGGAGTGTAAACTACTTCTATTATATTTTATGAGCTTGTATCATATGTAATTTCCAAACTAAAAAGCTATTGATCTTATCTCAACATTTACCATATAGTTGTAATTTTTTTTGTGAAATTTCTGAAATTCTGATAGCCAAAATTTTCTATACATCAAGAAATAACTATATAGCCAATCTTTGTCAATTTAGTAGCTTCTATATGTGTTCATTTACAAACCTTATGATTATTATCCAGTGTGTTGGATATAAAACATTCTAGTGAGACTTCCTCCCTTGAGGTCAAGAGAATAGAATTGTTTTCCAGCATATAGTTCCATGTTTGGTTTGGTTTTACTTCTTCCCTTGCAGTTGTTGATCCAGCAATGTAAAACCATCTTGTAATAGATAACAGAACCCTTCTGTTATCTCATTTTTACAAAATGACATTAGTGGAAAATATCCTGCATTCAAGACCCATGAAGAAGAATATCGCTGAACATCCAGCTTTCTAACCAAGGGGTTTTTAACATCATATACAACATAATTCATAATTCCCTTGAATGATGAGATTCAGAAATATCAGATCCATTTATATTTGATGGATGCTAACTGTCTAGTGAACCAGATACTTTATCTGTTACTTATCATGACAAACAAAATGTCCCAATGTAACCAAATAAGGAAAACAATGATTGATTTGAAAACTTAATCATAATTAGCTTAAGACCCATTGATTTAGGTGAGTCCTAAAAACATTGCTTAGGCTCATCTAGCTAGCAGTCAGCAGATGCATCAGGAAGCCAGCAAATAGATTAAGTTAGCTCTTCACCCATAGTGGTCTTATGCACTTAGTATGTATAGTTAGTGTTGGAAGAAATGTCCTTCTGGGTTCGGCTCCAAGTGGGGAAAAAGACACTGGAGACGTGGAGGCTGCTTGGAAAGATGGTTTTAATGGTGACAGGACCACATGGCTTGAGTCCTGAACAGAAAAGGTGATCACATGCTTCAATGTTGGTGGAGAAGAGAAGGGAAGGGAGAAAGAGAAGCTGAGTCCCTGGTTTTATGCCCTCTCTGCCTTTGATCTTGATCTTGTATTCTGATTGGTTGTCAGACTCCCATGGGCCCATCCAGGGGCAACTCTCTAGGCTGCATTTTGAATCCAGGTTTGGTTGAGTTTTCAGATGCTATGTGGTGAGTTGGGTAAAGGGCCAATATTATCATGCCTTAATCCCATCACTCTGGAGCTGAATGGGAGAACTCTTTATTACGTAAAGTGGACTAGCTCAGGCTTTAATGGCTCATTGACAAAGGGGGATGACAGGCAGCTGCAGGCAGGTATTCTGTCTTTAAAACACGTTTCTTCCTTTTTACCTCCAGATAAATATTCTGCCTTTTCAATATTTCCTAGGATATTTCATTTTTTCTGGGAGAGGGCTGGGTGATAACTTCCTACATTAAATTATCCCCAGGTCTGCAAGAAACATCAGTAATCAATGTTAGTAGCCAAGACAGCTTTTAGGAGTTTGTCTAATTCTAGTCATTAAAACTAGCAGTCCGCATCACTTCTTTTGGTAGCATATTCTACTAATTGTTTACATCAGGGGTAGTCAACCTTTTTATACCTACCGCCCACTTTTGTATCTCTGTTAGTAGTAAAAAATTTTAACTGCCCACCAGTTCCACAGTAATGGTGATTTATAAAATAGGGAAGTAATTTTACTTTATAAAATTTATAAGGCAGAGTTACAGCAAACCCCTACCGCCCACCCTGAAAGCTGGAACGCTCACTAGTGAGCAATAGCAATAGCAGTTAGACTTATATACCGCTTCATAGGGCTTTCAGCCTTCTCTAAAGCGGTTTACAGAGTCAGCATATCGCCCCCACAGTCTGGGTCCTCATTTCACCCACCTCGGAAAGATGGAAGGCTGAGTCAACCATGAGCCTGGTGAGATTAGAACCACTGAACTGCAGATAACAGTCAGCTGAAGTGGCCTGCAGTACTGCACCCTAACCACTGTGCCACCTCGGCTCTTATACCTTGGCAGTAGGGACCAGATTGACTACCACTGGTTTACATACTACACGAGGAAACGGTTTCTCTTACTAGTTTAATATTTATTGGTAGTTATTTTTATTAGGTAGTCTCCAGTTTTAATATTATGGGAAATGGAGAAAAACTGAATCATGAAGTCTGTTCTTTACAGACATTTAATTGCTTTGACATTTGTATTCTATCCAAGTACTTCAGTTCTGCTGAAAACGGATATGTTTTGCTGTAATTTATTTAACTAGCAAAATTATAAAGAATATTATTATGGGAAATGGAGAAAAACTGCTAATAATTTACCCATTATTTACCATGCACAATTCTGTAAAACTTAATCATAGTTCCTTGTAATCACCACCCCTTCCCCGCCTAAGTTAAATTGCCCTTGCCAAAAGTCAGTTTGGTATAGCAGTTCAAGGTATCAGGTTACAAAATGGGAGATTGTAACTTTTTAGCACTGCCTTAGGCATAGCTGGATGACATTTGGTCATTCAGTTTCTCACAGCCCAATGTGAAGCAGGCAATGGTAAGCAACTTCCAAAAAATCTTGCAAGAAAACTTGAGGGACTTCTCCAGGCAATTGCCAGGAGTCAAAATTGATGCTAAAATATAAAAACGAACAAACATAAAACAGCTGTTATTGTTGCATCCTATCCTCAAATGTTCTAACCTTTGTTCATCTCTTTTTCCCTTTTCAAATCCCTGAGCCAGCATAGCCATTACTAAGAATTTTTAAAATTAAAGCTTTATGGTAGTTATAATGCTTTCTCACATTGCTGAATTATGCTGATTTTTATGTAGAAATATTAAAAACCATACCAGAAAGAACATCACATTCTTTATAAGTTAATTGATGGAAATTCATGTTTGTGATTTATACACAAACAATATAGAACTTGGAACGGGGGTTGGGAATTACATACTATATGTCCAACCCATTTAGTGCAATAAACAAGCTACTTCAAAGAAGCTGGTACTAAAGTCTGTTTTCAATCCAACCAGTTCACCATGCAAAGCAGCATTTCAGAAAAGAGCTATCTGTGTGATCAAAAGTGTGTTCTTGGATTCTGTGCATGCTGCATGGTTTTCTCTAATGTCATTTCAGTAGCATGTGATGGAATAACTAACAGACCTTGGGAACATAGAAGAGAGAGCAAGACCAAAGAAAGGAAACAAGATTCTTGAGTCCAGGGGAAAGCGTGGGAAAGTCACTCCAATTTTAATTATACTAGATATAAGTGGTGCAGATAATTATTTTGGCAGGCTCCCAAGATTCTGTACACCAGTGACGTGTGGTGAGGTTTATGGCTGGTGAGGCACTGACGTCATCACAATCTTTTTATTAAAATGCCTTTGTAATACAGGGAGTTTTAATAAAAGGATCCGGGCCGTTTTGTCCCGTCCTTGCGCATTTTGAAGGAGTGGCGGGCAAGAGCGTATTGCCAAGGCACCAGTGGCCAACAACAAAAAAGAGATTTGGGGGGGGAGCAAGGAGCTGAGGAGTTCCTTGTTGTATTTCCACAAGGGACGACAATCCCTCCGAGGGGGGGGAGGAGAGAGAGAGAGAGAGAGAGAGATGATGATGATGATGATGATGATGACGACAACAACAATTAAGTATCAAAAGCCTTTTGAGTTTGACAATATAATACGTTATCCAAAATTATAAATAATCTTATTTTCAGATGCATTTTTTGCCATCTCTGTTATTTTCTTTTTAAAAAATCAGACTAGCTTCAAATTTGTGCCTTCTGGCAAACTACAGTTTTCTTGGCAAGAAATCTAGCTTGCCATTGCTTTCGTCATAGATCTGAGAAAGTTTCTTTCTTTCTTTTCTTTTCTTTTCTTTCTTTCTTTCTTTCTTTCTTTCTTTCTTTCTTTCTTTCTTTCTTTCTTTCTTTCTTTCCTCTTCCTTTCTTTCCCCCTGATCTGTTTCCCTCTCTTTTCTCTCTCTCTCATTCTCTCCCTTCAGCTCTCTTTCATTTCTCTCTCCCTCTTCCCCTTCTCTCTCTAATTTGTTTCCCTCTCTTTTCCCTCTCTCCCATTCTCTCCTTCCATCTCTCTTTCATTGCTCTCTCTCTCTCTCCCTCCCCCCTCCCTCCCCCCCTCTCTCCTTTTCTTTTCATCTCTTCCTTGCGCATGCAAGCAAAATACTTTTCTGGGCTGGGATCACAGTGGCGGGGACAGCGATTTCTTCCGCTGCCGCCACTGAGAAGTGAATACCTGGCTGAACTGCAGAGAAGAGCCATACTGTGCAGGAGACTTCTTAGCGCTAGACTCAGGTCAGCCAAGCCGCAGTCCCATTCCCCTCTTTCCTGAGTCAACATGAAGGAGACTGCAGCTCGCGCTGACCTGAGTCTAGCGCTAAGGATTCTCCTGCACAGCGTGGCTCTTCTCCACAGCGCAGCCAGGTAGTCACTTCTCAGTGGCGGCAGCGGAAGGAGTTGCTGTCCTCACCGCCATGATCCTGGGGTATTTTGCTTGCACGCGCAAGAAAGAGATGAAAGAGAAAAAGGGAGAAAGAGAGAGAGATAGAGAGAAATGAAAGAGAGCTGGAAGAAGAGAATGGGGGAGAGGGAAAAGAGAGGGAAACAAATTAGAGAGAGAAGGGGGAGAGGGAGAGAGAAATGAAAGAGAGCTGAAGGGAAAGAATGAGAAAGAGAGAAAAGAGAGGGAAACAAATCAGCGCTAAAAGCCACCCCCGTCCTCCCTCCCTTCCTCTCCACAACCTTCCCCTGAAAGTTTTTTCCCAAATAATACCAGCACCCATTTCATCTCCACCAAAGTAGATACATACACATATGTGTGCGCGACACACACACACACACACAAAATACACGCACACCAAACAAACAAAATAAAATAAAATAAAAAATGGCAGAAATGGAGAAAGAAGTGAGACCTCCAGAAAATAAAAGAAGCAGGAAGCCGACTCATCCCGTAAAAAGGGAAATCAATGAAGAGATAAAGGTAAAGGTACAGAGGGCGCTTTTTTAGAGGCTCTTTTAAACAGTTAGGCAGTCATTCATCGTGAAGCAGCAGCTAGCTAGCCTCACTTCAGCACTCGCCTTTTCCCTTTTACATTTTCTTTCTTTTCATGATGAGAGCGGTGAGGCTGTGCCTCACTTGCCTCACCTGACTGCAGGTCACTGCTGTACACTACCCAATTAGCAGTAAAATATTTCCAGAAATTCAAGTGTTTCTGGAGTTTGCTCACAGCTCTTCATACATCATCATATTAGATATTATACAAACATTTAAGCTAGGAGAACATATGTAAGAAGATAATTACACAACCCTCACACCCACATTTAGAATATATATGAAGCAGAATTTAAGTTCTCAAAAGAGTTGAATTTTCTTCCATTGACATTCTAGTTACCGTTTCCTTCTTTCTTTCAGGCTGAGCTTCATAGAATCCCACTGAGCTTGCTGGGATATGTTCAGAAGTAGAGAGTCCCTATAAGGCAAAATAGGCTACCCGGTGACTGTTTCAGAAAGTTTCCATCTGTGAAAACAATTACAATTTTGCAGGTGGCAAAAGATAGGAGCTAAAGGGTTCATGTTAAAAGTAGCATTTTAAACTTATTTATTTATTGAATTAATTTTAAAAGATTTATATACCTGTCTATATCATAATCACAACTCTGAGCAGCTCACAGGACAGTAAAAACAGTACACAATCAAATGTCAACAATCAAAGGGTGAACATCTTAGACTGTTCCCTGTGTACCGATTTTGGCTAGAATCTCTGAATATTTAGCTATTTATTATTAACAAATAGCACTCAAGATAACTGGCAATTAGAATAAAATTAAACTAATGAAAAAGTATAGTTAAGAAGACTAACTGAGGTATCATTAAAATGTAATATTAAAAACAGGCAACAACATAAAACAGAATAATGGAGTTGGAAGGAATCTTGGAGGTCTTCTAACCCCCTGTTCGAGCATACTCTATTTCAGCAACCCAAATTGAGAAATATGAAGCTGAAAAGATGGATGAGTTCAGCAGAAGTGTTTCTCGCACTGCATCTCAGAATTTTCCTGAGAATTTATTGCAATGAAAACCATGTATAAACATACAACTGAAAACTAGCTTCCTCAGTGGACGAAAGGTGTAGTAGTGTAGTGTACATAGTGTAGTAGTCACATAGAATTAGAAAAATAAAATAAAAGTCTACCTCCATATTGCAAATGCCCCCCCCCAGCAACATCTTTCATTCCTGAATTCATATCTAACTATAATGACCTTTTGATCATACAAAAAGTACCTGTGATACATAAAGCTTAGAATTTGCATATGATGTGCCAATTTGCAATAGTTCACTGGTACTTAAAATAGATTTTCAAAAGGGAATGCCAAGTATTGTCTTTATGTGTGTATCTTGTTTTGTTTTTCCCTCCCCCTGGATTGTGAGCCGCCCTGAGTCCCCTCAGGGAAAAGGGCGGCATATAAATAAAGTTAAAATCCAAAATCCAAGCCAGGTTTATAAATAAGTGACTAAAAATAAAACTGTCTATACTATTTGCCAAGATAAAATCATGCAAATCTATGATGTAGCCATATGGTTAACCAAGGATTGAACCAATCCCAATAAAATTATACGTTGCCACAATCACTTGCTTCACAGTCCTAGTGCTTTCCCAGGTTACGTTTATTTGAAGAAATTCACAATGTGCTTGAATTTATGTACAAATATTGTACATCAGTTGAGCATTATGGAGGCGTAGCTCAGCAGTCTAGGACAGTGATGGCTAACCATTTTGTCATTGTGTGCTGAAAGCCCATGCACATGTATGCCCGCAGCTATAATGCAATGCATGGGCAGAAAACCCCCCATTGTGCCCCTCTGTGCACCTATCGTATTCCTCCTCCCCTGTGTATGCATGTGTGACCCCCCATGCATGCATATGTGCCCTCCTGTTCCACTGCTCCCCACACATGTGTGCTGCACCCCCGCATCCCGTTTTGGGCCTAGTAGACTCCCTGCAGCCTCCTGGGAGCAAAAATAGGCCACGGGGTGGGGGGGGGAGGTTACAAGTACTTGGGGATTTTAGAGACCTCTGACTTAATGCAGAATAAAGTCAAGGAATCAATTTCAGCCAAGTACCGTATATACTCAAGTATAAGCCGAGTTTTTCAGCCCACTTTTTGGGCTGAAAAAAGCCGCCTCGGCTTATACTCGAGTCAGTGAAAATTTGCCCGAAATGGAGGAGAAAAAAGGGCAGGGCCATGCCGCTGGGTGATGCTCGTGAATGGCCCGTCGCCCCTGTGAGTTTCCCCTCCCTCTGTGTCAGCGCCGCCGCCCACCCGAAGCCTCACGATTCCCACCGCCGGAGTTACTCACTCATGGGAATCTGCCCGCCCTTCCCTTTTTCTTTAAACGAGCTTCAGTTTCCGAGGGGGGAAAAAAGCTTTATGTGCCAGGACTATTGAAATACAATTTTTTTGTGTGTGTGCCCCTCCCTCCCTCCACCCCCCACCCCCCCTCCTCCTTCCCCCCCCCCGACTTCCCAGAACCCGTACACGGTATGGATTTTTAACTAACACAGTCTAAAATCTATTGAGAAAAAAGAAATAAAGAAATTAATGACATTCTAGATTGACCTTAGCTTCTTCTTACTGAACTAACTTTTAACAGTTTAAATCATTTCTGATCTTAAGCATAGGCTAACTGGAATTTCTTAGTCCCGTATTTATTTTGTATATAGTCAATCCATTTTTTCCAGTCTCGTTTATATATCTCATTTGAATGATCTTTGAGATATGCCGATATTTTAGCCATCTCGGCTAAGTTTGTTACTTTCAATGTCCATTCTTGGATTGTAGGCAAGTCTTCCTTCTTCCAATATTGCGCCACCAACAGTCTTGCTGCAGTTATCAGGTGCAGAATCAAATTAGTCTCTACCACTGTAAAGTCAGTACATATACCTAGTAAAAATAACTGAGGAATAAACTTTATCCTTCTTTTAAAAACATTTTGCATGACCCACCATATTTTTATCCAAAATGCCTTAACCTTTTGGCAGGTCCACCATATATGATAATATGTAGCATCGAGAGAACCACACCTCCAACATTTAGGCTGTACATTCGGATACATAGAAGCCAACTTTTTAGGATCTAAATGCCATCTATAGAACATCTTGTAAAAATTTTCTCTCAGATTTTGAGCTTGTGTAAATTTCACATTTCTTACCCAGATTCTTTCCAATGTATCCAACATTATTGGTTCCTCAATATTTTGAGCCCATTTTATCATACAATCTTTAACTAATTCTGTTTCCGAATCCATCTGTATTAATACATTATATATCCTCTTTATATGCATTAAGCTTTGATCTCTTATTTGTTTAAACAGATTATCCTCAACTTGGATAAAACCAATTTTTTGATCTATTTTCCACCTAGCCTGTAATTGCCCATACTGGAACCATGTTTGAACTACCTTCTCCTCTTTTAATACCTCTAAAGATTTTAATTGTAATACCCCCCTTTCCGAGGTAAGAAGCTGTCTGTAAGTAATTCTGTCCTGTTTTTGTGCTGTATTCATATTTTCAATTGCGTGTCTAGGAATTGCCCACATGGGTATCTTGTCATTTAATTTATATTGGTATTTCTTCCAAACCCGCAATAAAGCATTTCTTAAAATATGACTTTTAAAATTCTTATCCAATTTTTTGTTGAATGTGCTATGTGCCAGGATTATTGAGTTCCTCGTCAATTGAGATCCGCCCACGATCAGGGGCAACTGAGGCACCTGCAAAGGTGTCACATCGCCACCACCCATGTTCACGAGGCGCCAGGCATCGCTGGGCACAGAGGAACCCAGCAGACAGACGGGAGACCGGGGGGAGGGGGGGAGGAAGAGATCCCGTCCAGGGTAAAAAGAGGGAAAAGCGGAGAGCCTACCCTGGAGGGGATCTCTTCTTTCCCGGTGCTTTCCCCGGGCTCGGCCATCTCTGTTTCCTCCCCGCCAAGCCTACCTGCCGGCGGACCCTTGCTACGAACCTCCCTTATCTACCGCAAGGAGAACCGATACACTGGCTGCCTCTTTTCCCTTCCGCAGCCACTTCCAGCCTGCCTTCTCACATACTGGCCAAGCGTTTCCCGCCCGTCCTTCGCTTTGGGGATGCTTCGCTTGCTCTCTTTGGCGCGCTTTGCATTTAGCCCTCACTTCTCATCTCTGCCTCCCCGGCTCAGCTGCGCCCTCGCTTCCCCCACCCACCAACGATCATCCCAGAGGCTCCAAGCAGAGACTGAAGGAAGACCGCATTTCAGTTAGTGCACCTCGGAGTCACCGAAAACTTGATGCCGGCTTCCCCGTGTTTTGTTTGTAGTGAAGAATAAACTGACAGTTGGTTGGAGGGAAGGTGGGGGTGGGGGTGGAGGCTGAGTGTCCAAGGAAGCCAACCCAGACGGGCATCGCAGGGCGCAGAGGAACCCAGCAGACAGATGGGAGACCGGGGGGTGGGGGAGGAAGAGATCCCGTCCAGGTTAGGCTCTCCGCTTTTCCCTCTTTTTACCCTGGATGGGATCTCTTCCTTCCCCCCTCCCCCGGTCTCCCGTCTGTCTGCTGGGTTCCTCTGCGCCCCCCAACTGGCAACGGTCAATTCCAGACCCTCTAACTGGTAAATAGACCTGAGGCCATAAGTGGAATTCCTCCAGCAGGGAGGATTTGAACTTTGGGGTCCAGTGGAGGAGAAAGTAGGCAGAAAGTGAGCAGAATCCCAGAGGGCTGATCCAGACACGGCTGCGGCGCGGAGGGTGGTTCTTGCGCTCCGAGCTAGCCTGCCCGCTTCCTCTTGCCCATCCGCCGCCGAGAACTCAGAGGCGGGCAGCTGCTGAGAAGTCTTGGGCTTGGAGGTGGAGCGCACTTCCCTCCGGTCTTTTCTTTCTCGGCTCTTGGGCTCTGGCAGTCTCCGGCGCTAGAAGCTGGGTGGAGCCCTAGCGTGCAGAACTTCGGGGGGAAATGCGCGGCGGCGGCCAGCTGAAGAGCGAGGCACGCTTCATGGCGCTGCAGGCCTGGGGAGCGGGAGGAGCACTGGTGGTTTGTTTTTGGGGTGGGGGTGCGACGGGGAAGGGGGTGACTGCGCGGAGAGGCTCAGAGGCAGATACGCCTGGCAGTCGGTGGGGACGGTGCCGAGAGGGGTTGCGCTGGGAAAGGGCGGCGTGCGGCGGACCGTTCAAGCTCTCTCCCTCCGTTTTGGTGGAAGGACAGCGGTGGCGGGGAGGCGTTTTGTTCCGAGAACGGGCTGCTCGGCAAGAGGAAAGGGGGCTCCCTGAGAAGCGAGAGCAGCAAAGAGGTGGTGCAGTCACAGAATTCCCCGACACTCGCTTTTTTTTAACCCAGCCTACCTCGTATGGTTGTTGTTACCGGGCTAGACTAGGAAAGGCAGCCTCTCTCCCGTTTTCGAGAAAAAGTAAGGATGCCCATCTGGTAGAACAACCACCTGTGCAATTTGGTGGCGATCTGCGAACGTTCAAGCCATGTAATGCGTGGGAAGGCATAGAATAAAGTTAGCATACTTGAAGTGAAATAGGCTTTGGTTATGTTTAGGTTGCATTAGCTAAAATGTGCCAATACCATCCTTGTTGGTAAGAATTGTTGTCATGTTAGAAGAATGACTAAGTCTGACAGCCTAATCTACTCTGTATTAAATAAATAAAATGGGTTCGTGATGCATGGGAAGAGATTCCGGAGGACATGGTGCAACGCGCCTTCAAGAAATGTGGCATTAGCAATGCTATGGATGGCAGTGAAGACAGCGCTTTGTATGAGTTTTGAAGGATTTTAACTCTTGTGTTTTAACTTGGTTGCTGAATGAGCTAAGGTTTTTGTACTTTTAAAGTTATTGTTGATATCATATTGTTTTTATTGACCCTCTTTTCCACTTACAGAGCTAGTTTACTGTTTTTCTTTGAAATAAATATTCAAAAACATTATTGGTATCTATTTTTATTTTTGAAATTTACCGGTAGCTGCTGCATTTCCCACCCTAGGCTTATACTCGAGTCAATAACTTTTCCAGTTTTTTTGTGGTAAAATTAGGTGCCTCGGCTTATATTCGGGTCGGCCTATACTCGAGTATATACGGTACATTAGAAGAATTCACAAGATATTAAAGTCCAAATTGAGTGGAAGAAACATCATAAAAGCAATGAATACCTGGGCTCTACCTGTGATTCAATACTCTTCAGGAATAATTGATTGGACCCAGATGGAGTTGAACAATTTGGACAGAAAAACAAGGAAGCTTATGACAATGAATCATGCCTTGCATCCTAAAAGTGACGTTGACAGATTATATCTACCAAGAACAAAGGGTGGTCAAGGACTCCTACAAGTAAAGCAGACTGTGGAAGAAGAAAGACACAGCTTGAATGATAACATCCAGAAAAGTGAAGAACCAATGATGAAGAAAGTCAATAAAGGAAGCCTTTTGAAGACAACCAAGTTGAAAACTGAATACAAGAAAGAAGAAATTAAGAAGCGATCTAAAAATTGGAAAAACAAAGCTTTGCATGACCCATACTTGAAAAGTATTGACGGCAAAGCTTACCAAAAGCTAACTTGGAACTGGTTAAGATCAGGAGTACTGAGAAAAGAAACAGAAGGCTTTATTTTGTCAGCCAAGAACAAGCCATAGTCACAAATTGCATGAAGGCAAAAATTCAGCATGTTACCACCAACAGCAAATGCCGCCTCTGTAATGAGAAAGATGAGACAGTCGACCATTTGATCAGTGGGTGCAGCAAAATTTCACAAACTGACTACCTGCAACGCCATGACCGAGTTGCTAAAATCATTCACTGGAAACTGTGCCAGAAGTTTGGATTTGAGTATAGCAAAAATCACTGGGAACATCAGGTTCAGAATGTTTTAGAGAATGAGAAAGTCAAGATCTTGTGGGATTTCAGAATTCAGACTGACAGACACTTGGCTCACAACACATCTGATATAACAATAGTTGAAAAGAAAAAAGTTTGGTTCATTGACATTGCAATACCTGGTGATACGCAAATTGAAGATGAGCAGCAAGAAAAATCACAAAGTACCGGGACTTGCAAATTGAAGTTGAAAGACTGTGGAAAAAGAAATTGTGTGTTCTCCAGGTAGAGCTCAATTCCTTGTAACTTCATGGTCTTACTGAGTACTGCATTCTAACCATTGTATCACTGTGGCTCTTAAACAAATAATGCCTGAATTATGAAGTCTGTTCTTTACAGACATTTAAAATTGTTTGACATCTGTATTCCATCCAAGTACTTCAGTTCTGCTGAAAACTGATATATTTTGCTGTAATTTAAGTTTCTAGCAAAATTATCAAGAATTTCTTTTTCACTTTTAGGAAGTAGGTCTAGAAAGTAGAATGTTTGCCATTTAAAACTGTGTAACATCCAAATTCTGTCACAATGGTTTAGTTCCTTATAAAATTAATGTGTGTTTAGATTTATGACTTGGGCATTATTCACTATTGTTGTTGGACTTCATATCTCGCCAGTCCTCAAGCTGAAACTTGCAAAATTTCAAAGAAATGGTTACTAAGAAATAATTCTGGCTAACTGGCATCAATCGTATCATGATTGATATTCAACTGGAAATGGCCAAAAATTGAATAATAAAGCTAATACCTCTATTCCTAGGAAATATCTAAATGACTGTTTCAAGATTAGCTCTTCTATGCCAGGGGTGTTGAACAGCAACTAGGAGTTCAGATGTTTCTTCTCTTTCATACTTATGGGTCTTTATGCAATCAATACACTTCGCATATTTGTACGTCAGTGATATGCACCAACATTTCCTTATTGTCATCATGGAAATCTTGTTTCTCCTTATTTCTAAATGAAAGTAATGTATAGTCATGACTGGCATTTAATTCCTAATTTAGTTTGTTCACTAGGGATCCCCCACCTCTAGGTTCTTCTATTTCATCTTCGTCTCTTAACTGAGGGAGCCAGTGTTGTCTGAACACATTTCTGTGATCATGTGGATAGCATGACTACATTTCAAGGTGCGCAGAACACTATTAATTTCCCACCAAAGTGGTACCTATTTTATCTACTTGCATTTCCATGCTTTAGAAATGCTAGGTTGTCCTGAGCCAGTGCAAGTAATGAGAGCTCACCCCGCTGTACAGCACTTGGGTCTCAAACCTGGGCTATCGGCTTTTCAGATGACAAACTCAGCATATTCAACCACAGAGCCATCACACCCCCAAGAATAATGAATTATATTAAAATAAAATTAGGAAATCTTAATATAGTTTTTGAGGAGAAAAAAAAAACACCACCCGTTGTACATGGTTGCATCATAATCACCCAGTGGAAGAAATTAGATGTTTCTTTACTCCAGAAGATAGGCTTAAGATTCAGAAGGATCTTAACAGACTTGAACATTGGGTGCTATCTAACAAAATGAAACTCAATGGTGAAAAAAGTAAAGTTCTACATTTAGGTAAGAAAAGCAAAATGCAAGCTACAGTATATGTGTTAGCTTGCTCAATAACTGTGAGAGGAATCTTGGAATCCTAGTGGACAACCATTTAAATATGCGCCAGCAGTGTGCTGCAGCTGCCAAAAGCCAACAGAAGTCTAGGCTGCATCAACAGACAGATAAAATCAAGATCACGTGAAGCAAGGATGGGTTCCGGCTGCCGCAGCTCGCACTGACCTGAGTCTAGCGCTAAGGATTCTCCTGCACAGTGTGGCTCTTCTCCACAGTGCAGCCAGGCAGTCACTTCTCAGTGGCGGCAGCGGAAGGAGTTGCTGTCCTCACCGCCGTGATCCTGGGGTATTTTGCTTGCACGCGCAAGAAAGAGATGAAAGAGAAAAAGGGAGAAAGAGAGAGAGATAGAGAGAAATGAAAGAGAGCTGGAAGGAGAGAATGGGGGAGAGGGAAAAGAGAGGGAAACAAATTAGAGAGAGAAGGGGGAGAGGGAGAGAGAAATGAAAGAGAGCTGAAGGGAAAGAATGAGAAAGAGAGAAAAGAGAGGGAAACAAATCAGCGCTAAAAGCCACCCCAGCGCTAATAATCACAACTCTGAGCAGCTCACAGGACAGTAAAAACAGTACACAATCAAATGTCAACAATCAAAGGGTGAACATCTTAGACTGTTCCCTGTGTACCGATTTTGGCTAGAATCTCTGAATATTTAGCTATTTATTATTAACAAATAGCACTCAAGATAACTGGCAATTAGAATAAAATTAAACTAATGAAAAAGTATAGTTAAGAAGACTAACTGAGGTATCATTAAAATGTAATATTAAAAACAGGCAACAACATAAAACAGAATAATGGAGTTGGAAGGAATCTTGGAGGTCTTCTAACCCCCTGTTCGAGCATACTCTATTTCAGCAACCCAAATTGAGAAATATGAAGCTGAAAAGATGGATGAGTTCAGCAGAAGTGTTTCTCGCACTGCATCTCAGAATTTTCCTGAGAATTTATTGCAATGAAAACCATGTATAAACATACAACTGAAAACTAGCTTCCTCAGTGGACGAAAGGTGTAGTAGTGTAGTGTACATAGTGTAGTAGTCACATAGAATTAGAACAATAAAATAAAAGTCTACCTCCATATTGCAAATCCCCCCCGCAACATCTTTCATTCCTGAATTCATATCTAACTATAATGACCTTTTGATCATACAAAAAGTATACCTGTGATACATAAAGCTTAGAATTTGCATATGATGTGCCAATTTGCAATAATTCACTGGTACTTAAAATAGATTTTCAAAAGGAAATGCCAAGCCAGGTTTATAAATAAGTGACTAAAAATAAAACTGTCTATACTATTTGCCAAGATAAAATCATGCAAATCTATGATGTAGCCATATGATTAACCAAGGATTGAACCAATCCCAATAAAATTATACGTTGCCACAATCACTTGCTTCACAGTCCTAGTGCTTTCCCAGGTTACGTTTATTTGAAGAAATTCACAATGTGCTTCAATTTATTTACAAATATTGTACATCAGTTGAGCATTATGGAGGCGCAGCTCAGCAGTCTAGGACAGTGATGGCTAACCATTTTGTCATTGTGTGCTGAAAGCCCGTGCACATGTGTACCTGCAGCCATAAAGCAATGCATGGGCAGAAAACCCCCCGTTGTGCCCCTCTGTGCACCTACCGTATTCCTCCTCCCCTGTGTATGCATGCGTGACCCCCCATGCATGCATATGTGCCCTCCTGTTCCACTGCTCCCCACACATGTGTGCTGCACCCCCGCATCCCGTTTTGGACCTAGTAGACTCCCTGCAGCCTCCTGGGAGCAAAAATAGGCCACGAGGGGGGAGGTTACAAGTACTTGGGGATTTTAGAGACCTCTGACTTAATGCATAATAAAGTCAAGGAATCAACTTCAGCCAAGTACATTAGAAGAATTCACAAGATATTAACGTCCAAATTGAGTGGAAGAAACATCATAAAAGCAATGAATACCTGGGCTCTACCTGTGATTCAATACTCTTCAGGAATAATTGACTGGACCCAGATGGAGTTGAACAATTTGGACAGAAAAACAAGGAAGCTTATGACAATGAATCATGCCTTGCATCCTAAAAGTGACGTTGACGGATTATATCTACCAAGAACAAAGGGTGGTCAAGGACTCCTACAAGTAAAGCAGAATGTGGAAGAAGAAAGACACAGCTTGAATGATAACATCCAGAAAAGTGAAGAACCAATGATGAAGAAAGTCAATAAAGGAAGCCTTTTGAAGAGAACCAAGTTGAAAACTGAATACAAGAAAGAAGAAATTAAGAAGCGAGCTAAAAATTGGAAAAACAAAGCTTTGCATGGCCAATACTTGAAAAGTATTGAAGGCAAAGCTGACCAAAAGCTAACTTGGAACTGGTTAAGATCAGGAGTACTGAGAAAAGAAACAGAAGGCTTTATTTTGTCAGCCAAGAACAAGCCATAGTCACAAATTGCATGAAGGCAAAAATTCAGCATGTTACCACCAACAGCAAATGCCGCCTCTGTAATGAGAAAGATGAGACAGTCGACCATTTGATCAGTGGGTGCAGCAAAATTTCACAAACTGACTACCTGCAACGCCATGATCGAGTTGCTAAAATCATTCACTGGAAACTGTGCCAGAAGTTTGGATTTGAGTATAGCAAAAATCACTGGGAACATCACGTTCAGAAGGTTTTAGAGAATGAGAAAGTCAAGATCTTGTGGGATTTCAGAATTCAGACTGACAGACACTTGGCTCACAACCCATCTGATATAACAATAGTTGAAAAGAAAAAAGTTTGGTTCATTGACATTGCAATACCTGGTGATACGCAAATTGAAGATGAGCAGCAAGAAAAATCACAAAGTACCGGGACTTGCAAATTGAAGTTGAAAGACTGTGGAAAAAGAAATTGTGTGTTCTCCAGGTAGAGCTCAATTCCTTGTAACTTCATGGTCTTACTGAGTACTGCATTCTAACCATTGCATCACTGTGGCTCTTAAACAAATAATGCCTGAATTATGAAGTCTGTTCTTTACAGACATTTAAAATTGTTTGACATCTGTATTCCATCCAAGTACTTCAGTTCTGCTGAAAACTGATATGTTTTGCTGTAATTTAAGTTTCTAGCAAAATTATCAAGAATTTCTTTTTCACTTTTAGGAAGTAGGTCTAGAAAGTAGAATGTTTGCCATTTAAAATTGTTTAACATCCAAGTTCTGTCACAATGATTTAGTTCCTTATAAAATTAATGTGTGTTAAGATTTATGACTTGGGCATTATTCACTATTGTTGTTGGACTTCATATCTCGCCAGTCCTCAAGCTGAAACTTGCAAAATTTCAAAGAAATGGTTACTAAGAAATAATTCTGGCTAACTGGCATCAATCGTATCATGATTGATATTCAACTGGAAATGGCCAAAAATTGAATAATAAAGCTAATACCTCTATTCCTAGGAAATATCTAAATGACTGTTTCAAGATTAGCTCTTCTATGCCAGGGGTGTTGAACAGCAACTAGGAGTTCAGATGTTTCTTCTCTTTCATACTTATGGGTCTTTATGCAATCAATACACTTCGCATATTTGTACGTCAGTGATATGCACCAACATTTCCTTATTGTCATCATGGAAATCTTGTTTCTCCTTATTTCTAAATGAAAGTAATGTATAGTCATGACTGGCATTTAATTCCTAATTTAGTTTGTTCACTAGGGATCCCCCACCTCTAGGTTCTTCTATTTCATCTTCGTCTCTTAACTGAGGGAGCCAGTGTTGTCTGAACACATTTCTGTGATCATGTGGATAGCATGACTACATTTCAAAGTGCGCAGAACACTATTAATTTCCCACCAAAGTGGTACCTATTTTATCTACTTGCATTTCCATGCTTTAGAAATGCTAGGTTGTCCTGAGCCAGTGCAAGTAATGAGAGCTCACCCCGCTGTACAGCACTTGGGTCTCAAACCTGGGCTATCGGCTTTTCAGATGACAAACTCAGCATATTCAACCACAGAGCCATCACACCCCCAAGAATAATGAATTATATTAAAATAAAATTAGAAAATCTTAATATAGTTTTTGAGGAGAAAAAAAAAACCACCCGTTGTACATGGTTGCATCATAATCATCCAGTGGAAGAAATTATTTAGTTTCGTTTAGTTTTATTGGAATTTATAGGCCGTCCTTTTCCCTGAGGGGACTCAGGGCGGCTTACATTCATAGGGAAAGGGGGGGTGCAATATAATAACATAAACAATATGTGAATAAAATAAACAGTAAAAACACAACTTTCATTCAACACTCAACACTCGGGAGGGGTGAATTAGAAACTTATCCCCAGGCCTGACGGGATAGCCAGATCTTAAGGGCTGTGCGGAAGGTCTGGACGGTAGTGAGGGTGAGAATCTCGACAGGGAGGTCGTTCCACAGGGTCGGAGCTGCTACTGAGAAGGCTCTCCTCCGCATAGTCGCCAGTCGGCATTGACTGGTGGATGGAATTCGGAGGAGGCCCAATCTGTGCGATCTAATTGGTCGGAGGGAGGTAATCGGCAGGAGGCGGTCTCTCAAGTTCTCAGATCCACTACCATGGAGGGCTTTAAAGGTGGTAAGTAATACCCTGAAGCGCACCCGGAGATCAACAGGTAGCCCGTGCAGCTCGCGGAGGATAGGTGTTATGTGGGCGAACCGTGGTGCGCCCACTATCACTCGCGCGGCTGCATTCTGGACTAACTGCAGTCGCCGAATGCACTTCAAAGGCAGCCCCATGTAGAGCACATTGCAGTATTCCAGCCTAGAGATCACAAGGGCTCGAGTGACTGTTGTGAGCGCCTCCCGGTTCAGGTAGGGTCACAACTGGCGGACCAGGCGAACCTGGGCAAATGCCCCCCTGGTCACAGCCGACAAATGGTGGTCAAAAGTCAGCTGTGGGTCCAGGAGGACTCCCAAGTTGCGAACCCTATCTGAGGGGTGTAAAATTTGACCCCCCAGCCTGAGTGATGGAACACTAGCCAAATTGTTGGGAGGGAAACACAACAGCCACTCGGTCTTGTCTGGGTTGAGTACCAGTTTGTTAACACTCATCCAGTTCTTAACGGCCTCAAGGCCCCGGTTCATCACGTCCACCGCTTCATTGAGTTGGCACGGGGCGGACAGATACAATTGAGTATCGTCCGCGTATTGATGGTATTTTATCCCGTGCCTCCGAATGATCTCGCCCAGCGGTTTCATGTATATGTTAAATAGTAGGGGGGATAAGACCGAACCCTGTGGCACCCCATATGTTAGGGGCCTCAGGGACGATCTCTGCCCCCCAACCAACACCGACTGCGACCTGTCCGAGAGGTAGGAGGAGAACCACTGCAAAACAGTGCCTCCCACCCCCACCTCCCGCAGTCGTCGCAGAAGGATACCATGGTCGATGGTATCGAAAGCCGCCGAGAGGTCAAGGAGAACCAGGATGGATGCATGGCCTCCATCTCTGGCTCTCCAGAGATCATCGGTCAATGCGACCAAAGCGGTTTCTGTGCTGTAATCAGGTCTAAAGCCGGACTGGAAGGGGTCAAGGTAACTAGCTTCCTCCAAGGACCGTTGAAGCTGGAAGGCCACCACCTTCTCGACAACCTTCCCAACAAAGGGGAGGTTGGAGACTGGACGGTAGTTGTTAAGGACGGCTGGATCCAAGGATGGTTTCTTCAGGAGGGGTCTCACCACTGCCGTTTTAAGCGCGGCGGGGAAGTGCCCCTCCCGAAGGGAGGTGGTCACGACCGCCTGGATCCAGCCGCGTGTCACCTCACTGCTGTTGGCAACCAGCCAGGAGGGACATGGGTCCAGTATGCTGGTGGAGGCGCTCACAGCTCGTATGGCCTTGTCCACATCCCCAGAGGTAACATCCTGAAACTCATCCCAGAGATGGTTTGCCAAGTAATCCCCCTGTGACTCGACTGGATCTGCAGAGGTGGAGTCCAAGTCCGACCGAAACCGAGCAACTTTGTCCGCTAAGAACTGGGCATACTCCTCAGCCTTACCCTGTAGGGGGTCCCCCACGTCCCTCCTATTTAGGAGGGAGCGGGTAATCCTAAACAGGGCGGCTGGGCGGGACTCAGCGGACGCAACCAAGGTGGCAATATGTGTTCTTTTAGCTGCCCTCAATGCCCTGATGTATTCCTTGGTGCATGTTGTCAAAAGTGCTCGGTTCGATTCGGACTTATCGGACCTCCACAAGTGCTCTAGGCATCTCCTCCGGCGCTTCTTCTCCCGGAGCTCCTCGGTGAACCAAGGAGGCCTCCGGGATCCGCTGACCCAGAGGGGCCGTATTGGTGCAATCCGGTCGAGAGACTCCGATGCCGCCGAGTACCAGGCAGCAACCAGAGTCTCCGCCGAACTGTGGGCGAGAGTATCAGGAATAACCCCAAGCTCCGTCTGGAACCTCAAGGGGACCATAAGTCGCCTGGGGCGGAACCACCTGGTCGGTTCCTCCTCCCTACGGTGGGGGTTTGGCCTCCGGAAGTCAAGCCTCAGTAGGCAGTGGTCTGACCACAACAGGGGTATGATCTCATTAATTAGATGTTTCTTTACTCCAGAAGATAGGCTTAAGATTCAGAAGGATCTTAACAGACTTGAACATTGGGTGCTATCTAACAAAATGAAATGGTGAAAAAAGTAAAGTTCTACATTTAGGTAAGAAAAGCAAAATGCAAGCTACAGTATATGTGTTAGCTTGCTCAATAGTAGTAACTGTGAGAGGAATCTTGGAATCCTAGTGGGCAACCATTTAAATATGAGCCAGCAGTGTGCTGCAGCTGCCAAAAGCCAACACAAGTCTAGGCTGCATCAACAGAGAGATAAAATCAAGATCATGTGAAGCAAGGATGGGTTCCGGCTGCCATTATTACCGGTTCGGCGCACAAAAAGTTTGTTTTTTCTTTTGTTTTTGTAATGAAGACACTCTTTAGCTCTTTAGATATCTTAACAGTGACTTCACTTGATTTCTTTGTCTTCTGAAATTTGCTAACTTGAGTTGGATTATAGGCCAAGAACAGCATCTGTTGTACCATTTTTGGTAAAAACAAACAAACCTCGGTTTTCTATAGTATTTATACTTTTTTTTAAAGCTTGTCAGATCAGTGTTAAATATTTATCTTTAAAACCCTTTCTTCTTCTTTCTCATTTTAGTTAAAATTATAAAGAGGAGGAACATTGGCCATGGGGTTGCAATGGGTCAGACACGATTTTGCAACTAACAACAACAAAGAGGAATCAGCTGTTAGCGTCTGGAAGCTCATTGTATTCACAGTCCCAAATATTTATCTAATGATTTAAATTAAACAAATAGCGGAACCAGTAAATCAAAGATTCAGAACGGTTGCAGACACCCCGCTGAAAAAGCTTCAGTGAAGCAATATATCTTGCTTTACTGGAAGCTCTCAGTCTATCACATATATAATTGATATGCAGAATAGGTGATCTGCGGATTGAGAAGTGATCCAGCAATAGCAATAGCACTTAGACATATATACCACTTCATAGTGCTTTTACAGCCCCCTCTGAGCACTTTATAGAGTCAGCATATTGCCCCCAACAATCTGGGTCCTCATTTTACCCACCTTGGAAGGATGGAAGGCTGAGTCAACCTTGAGGCTGGTGAGATTTGAACTCCCAAATTGCAGGTAGCCAGCAGTCAGCAGAAGTAGCCTGCAGTATTGCGCCACTATGGCTCCAGTGGTTCCCAACTGCTGTTAGTTACAAATAAAACTATCAAGTTCTAATGTATTGTGACACCTACCAATTCAGTAAGGTGGGACAAACAATTAAAACATCAATGTGTACAAAAGTCATGCATATCTTTTCTCAGGCAATGGACAATCAGCTATTGGATGTGGCTTCCTTCTTGTTTGCCATAAAGTGTTTACACTAGTGTAGGCTAGCTGTATCAGGTTCGTCCCTCTGGAACGAACTCCCCGCAGAGATTCGGACCCTCACCTCCCTTCAGGCTTTCCGTAAAGCCGTTAAAACCTGGCTGTTCCGGCAGGCCTGGGGTTGACGAGTTCCCTTCCCCGCTCGAATTGTGTGATTGTTGATGGTTTTTAAACTTTTCTCTGTATTTTGTTTGTTGTGTTACCTTGTGTTTACTACCTTGTGTTTACTACCCCCCCCCGGGTTTGTTAACCGCCCTGAGTCCCTCTGGGAATAGGGCGGCATATAAATGCAATAAACCTTTAACCTAACCTAACCTAACCTTTAATTTGTCAAGCCCAGATGAGAAATCGAGCTAATCCATGAAGAATCAGCAGTTCTGTAGCTTATTCCCAAAACCTGGTGAGGAAGCCTGATAGATGACTTTACATGTGAAAGCAGAAATGCCATTTTAGAGTATTGTATATGTCCCCACTACAGATTCCCTGCCAGCAATCAAAACAAGCCTTTTGATACCTGCTGTGGTTTGATTTATCAATCTTTACCAGGTACTGAACCCCTATCCCAATCTGCAATTTGGAGAGTTACTTTTGAAGCAACTCTGGGTGATGCAAACCATAAAATTATTTGTTATAGTAATGGCTATTCTATTTCAGGAACATTTTTTTTTATTGGTATGAAGTAACTAATAGCTGTGTCCTACTTTTCCTCGCTACAATTTTTTTTTAAAGGTGGGAGAGGATTAAGGAGACTGCCTTAAACCTCAAGGAAAAGAGTGTGCTCAATAAGTAATGGGTTTATCCAGCTCCCGTGGGTCAGTTGAATGTGCCACCATCTACATCATGGATGTCAAACTCAAACCTGTGGGCCGGATCCAGCCTAAAGGGTGCTTAGATCTAGCCCACAGGGCTACCCTGGAAACAGTGAAGGACCAGTCCACCTCTGCCAACGAGAATGGGCTTCCAAGCTCTATTTCCAGTTGCAAAGGCCTCTTGCAACTTTCTGCCAGTGAAAACAGAGCTTGGGAGGGCTATCCTGTTTCTTCCTTGAGGAAGAAGAAGAAAACATTTCGCTTCTCACCCAAGAAGGTTCATCATTTCTGATGGTGGGCGTATGGAAGAATAGGTACTGGCAGTTGAGACCAAAAAACAAACATACATTCATGTACACTTTAAATCAGTGGTGGGATTCAAATTGTTAAATCGGGTAATGGAAAGGCATACTCAGGCTAAAGGCAACAACAGCTCTTTATTGTAACAGAACAAGTATGTACAATCCAGCAAAGGTTCAATCTGACAGCAGCCCTTTTATAGGGAGCTGTCAGACCCTTGGACCAATGAGATTGAATCTCTGTTCCCGCCGGAACAGAGGACCTTGGTGGAAACCATTATAACAGTTGCTAGTATCTAACACCCCTCCCCTCTTAGATGGAATCATCTGACTGGTAATGTAGTCACGCAGGTAGGCGGACTTTTTGGTAGCTCTGCCAGACCTGCGCAGTTCAGTTCTTCAGACAACTCGGATGGACCTGTTGGCTCTGCAGCTTCGCTTGGTGGAAGCTCCTGGAATCTTTCACAGGCCATGGCTGGAGCTTCTAGACCAAATTCGCTCAGAGCTCGCTGCGGGCCTGCAACACAAGTAGATGAGTATCCGGTGTTTTCGGGTTTGAGTTGGGTGTGGAAGGAGTGCTCCTTTTGGGTAGGGCTTTGGCTAACTCATGCAGGAGTTACCTCTGTCTGCCTAAGAGTAGAGTTGGAGAGGCGGCCACATTGGTCAGTGTCCCTTCTCTAATTCTGATTGTCCTTGAGCCCTATGAGATAAGAGCAGGGCCTGATGATGCCTATCACTGTGACAGGAATCCACAGAGTTCCCCCGGCATAGTTGTGGGCGTAAACTGAATCCCCTATGCTAAAATTCTGAATTTTGCTTGTGGAGCCTGGGGTGGAGCCTGAAGTGCAGTTCCTTGGACAAAAAAGATTAACCAATTTTTGCTGCAGATAGTGAAATGAACTATGATAATCAAGGTCGCTGAGTTTAGACTCCTTGCTTTTTGGTGTGAGAGGCTATATATTTCAAAATGTAATAAGCGAATTCCCCTTGCAATTAAATTGATTTAATAGATTTCACAACAAGCCAACTTTTTAAAGGAACCTTAAAGAGTATATTTGGGAAATACCTTTTAGAATGTTTATTTATTTTGATAAGATGAAATATATGTTAGGTAAGTTCTCTGTTGGGAGAGCGAATACGTTCAGAGAAGCGTTGTGAGAGTTGTATTGAAGAACACACAAACCAGCATACAGAGACACTGCAGTTTAAATAGACTTTTACTTTTGTGGCAATAGAGGTATCAGAGTCCATCAAAGAGTCCAAGTCATACACAGATAAGATAGTCAGTCATCAATGTCTTTCAGTTAAGGGATAATCCAAATAACATAGTCCAGTATCATATAATCAGTTCAGAACTCAAAATTTACTAGCAGTTGCAAAACTTACAATAGCTCACGGCACTCAGATCAAATCAGCCCAGCATCTAACAAACAGAGAGCTAACAGTCATTCTGGCTCCCTCTTATGGCTGATTGAGGAAAACAGCAACCAATCACATTTTACAATATGATTTAAAGAAACTGATATAGCATTGTTACATGATTTATATATTACCAACCCAACCATTAGAATTATATTCCTAACATTCTCCGCTTTGGGTAGGACAATATATAAATCTTACAATCTGTTATCTTCAGACCTACAATACTCCAGTGAAACTAATTTACTATTCACACTTTGCCATACATTCAGATATCTTATCAGTGTGTTTTAACCTAGTTTTTACAGCAAGATTGGATGCCATCTGAATTGCTGCTTGATTGTCTTCATAAACAACAATAGGCTCTCGTATGTCAATCCCCATATCAAGTAGGAGTTGTTTATAACAAATCAAATCTGTACATAATAATGACAGACATGAGAACTCAGCCTCCATAGTCGATAGAATTAAATGCTTTTGTCTAATAAACCACCATCCAACCACCATCCATTTCCCAGGAATACAACAAACCCTGATGTTGATTTCCGTGTAGACGCATCAGCATATGCAGTCAAGCTCAGATCATCTTTAGGTTCTAAATATAAGGAATATTGCATCGTTTGCTTAAGATATCTTAATATCCTCTTAGCAGCTTGCCAGTGCCTTTCAGTAGGTTCAGCATTAAACCTGGCTAATTGATTTACACTATATGCAATGTCGGGTCTTGACCAATTACTCAGATACGATAAACTACCAATTAATGATTGATAAATATTTTTATCAAACATAGGGCTTTTTACATCATCATGGCTAAATTCCAATCCCGTTGGAGTTTTAGCTGGTTTACATAGTTCCATCCTGAACGTTCTGAGTAGCTGGTTAATCTTCTCAATTTGTGAGGTTTTTATCCTCCCCTAGTTTTATCTATTTGTAATCCAAGATATTGCCTAATCTCACCAACATGTTTTATAGATAACTGCGTCCTTAACAGTGTTATAATCCTTATAGCTTCTTGCTCAGTTTTAGTGATGAATGCTATATCATCAGTGAACAATAGCAACAATGAAATCACACCATTACTTTCTTTCTTAAACAAACATGGATCAGCCATGCCAGCTTTGAAACCTATCTTTGCTCATTCATTCATTATGCATTGATTCTATTCATAGCCTGATTGCTTTAAGCTATAAAGACTCTTTTTTAACTTCCAGCAATCAGTGGTATTACTGGTGTTTAACCCTAAAGGCTTCTTTAAATATATAGTATGTTGCAATGGTGCATGGAGATATGCTGTCACATCATCTAAATAATTCACTACATATCCATGCCTAGCTGCCCAAACTAATGATGGACGTAATGTTGTAGCCTTTAGACTAGGTGCAAATACCTCATCATAGTTATAGGTTGACTGATCAAACCCTTGTGCTACCAATCTGGCTTTATGAGTAACAGTCCCATCTACACTTATTTTAATCTCGTAGATCCATTTACATCCTGTGGCATGTTTACCTGGGGGTAACCTTACATTTTCATACACCTCTAACTTTTGTAAGGATTTCAGTTCCTTTTCCATTGCTGTTTTCCAAACTATCTGCTCCTCCTTAGGATACATGGTTAATTCATTATAAGTAGCAGGAACATTATCTACTTGACATGCTATAGTAGCTTGATATCTGTCAGGTGGTTGTATTACACGGGTTGAATGTCTAGGCAACTCAGGGCTCACCAGTTTCCTGTTTCACCTGCTCCTGTAGTTCTAGTTCCTCCTGTACCTGTATTTCCTCTTTAATTGCTGGTTTTGCTATTTCATCACTAGGGACTATCTGGGTGTCGACAATTACATCATCAGTTGGTTCTAATTTATTCCACCCCACATGTTCTATAAACTTAGCACTAGTGCTACAGTGAACCTTAGTTGTGCCTTTCTCCCAAAATCTAAATGATCTACGGTTGGCCTCATAACCTACAAAAAATAACTGTTGAGTTCTTTGTTGTCCTTTCAGTCTCCCTTGTGATGGTATATGCACCCATGCTGGGGCTCTGAATGTATGTAGGTAACTTAAATTTGGTTTTCTGCCATGTCATCTAGTGAATGGCAATTCACTGGTGGTTGTATTCACCACATTATTTAAAACATGGTTACTTACTACATATCATAGCTTCACCCCACAGTGCTTTCGGCAAACCTGAATCAGCTATCACAGTTCGAGCCATGGCTTGTAATGTTTGCCCCCTTTGTTCTACAAACAAGTTTTGTTGTGGCCTATAAGGAGAAGAACGTTTGTGCTCGATTCCATCTGTTCTTAACATTGTTTGGAATTTATAATTGGTAAACTCTGTCCCATTATCAATAACTACAGTAATAACCTTGGCTTTCATTTTTCTTTCTGCAAACCTCAGCCAATTAAAGAAATGCTGAAACTTTTCTGTTTTGTTTTTCATTAAGTAACAGAAACCAATGTTCCCTCTAAGCTGCACGTCTGCACGGCCACGCATATAACATGAAAACACCACGCAGTGATTTTCAATGTCACGCTTCCCATTAGATGAGAGGCCACTCTCCGCTCCCAGCACTAACTTTCCCACTCCTGGGCGTTTTTGCATAACAGCTGGAGTCCCTGCCGATTCTGCTCCAAGCTGCGGAGCACCCAGGCTGATTTCTGTCACAGAAGTTAAACCTCTCCACTCTCGGGGCGGAGGCAGAGAAAGTTTTGGTCTGTGGTTGATTGCACAGCTGGACTTAGGCGGTGGGGGTGAGAAAGTGGGCGTCTGCCGCCCTCTCTTGCTTGTGCTTGCCAGTTCCCAGAACAATCTAGAGCCAGCGGGGAATGAGTGACAGCTGTTGGCTGCCATTCAGATTGGATTGCGCCCAACCCCTCCTGGCAGAGGCTTCACTTGACTGAAGTGTGGAAGTTCATTAACCAGCCACTTTGGAGGGTTCTGGCTGGCTTTCAGCACACAGTGGTATGGGGCACCAGGCGGAGAAGGCTCCTCTTTCCTTGTTCCTCTTAGTGTTGGTGGGTGAATCTTGGAGAGGGAGGAGGAAAAGTGGCTGCCGAAAGGGATAATGCTGGTATGCACTGAGGCAGGAGGGAGAGATTTTAGTGGGTGTGAGATCATGCTTTTTGCAAGACAGAGAGTGACAGTCTGGAGCCCTCAATAAACAAATAAACAATAAATACCCCTGCCCCCTCCCTTCTTAGCAATGAATTAAAAACATTTATCTTGAGTTTTCACATTTCAGTAAAACAGTAAAAAACAGTTATTTGCAACGGCTCCTTTAAGAGGCTAGTGCACGTAATTATTGTGAACTTTCCAGTTGAAAGCTTTTTAGGAGAGGGGGAGGGAATGTTATCTTTTTTGTTCCTGCTGTGTTTGTGTCTCCCCCAGTATGGAATACTCAGTTTTTGTGCACAACATGCAAAATACTAATTACTATCAATTACTTTAATGTCTTTAAAAAGCATAATCACTTACTGTATTTATTTGCCAACTGCAAATAGTTGCAAGATGTACTGAGTGTCAAGACAAATATTGAAATTAGAAGATACAAGCAACAATAATAGCTTTAGAATAATTGGTCATCCTCTGCTGAAGCTAGCAGATATAAATATGAACTATTATTCATAAATACTAGGAAAATGTCCCTTCATGAAAAATTACTTTTTCAATCAACTCTGCCTGGCATTAGTTGGGGGAACAGAAATATTAGTAGGCCAATTCTAAAAGAGAGCACCACAAAGAATTTAAAAGATTTTTAAGAGAGCTGAGTTTTTCATTTATATTATATGTATGAACAGAATTAACACAAATTACAGATACCAATCAAAAATAAAGAAAAAATGATGAAATAATGCTCATTTTTAAAAACGCAATGAAAATAAAAGCAATATCTAAGAAGGTGGCATACTGGTTGTGATTTGATCTCTTCAGGGAATCCAGGGGATCCCCTATACAAGTATTTTAATACTGTAGACTTGCAGTATTATAAGTGATACTGATATTATATAACACTTTAATTAGGCTGGTCCCTTGAATAAACATAACTTTGAGTTTCAGATAACACTGATTTCGTTGTTATCTTGGGTGACATCTGTGAAAAAAATTCAGGTGCTGAGGCATGAAAATATGCCGCTCAAACACTACTTTTTTCCGCTGAAAAAAAATTAGAGGGAACATAGACAGAAACCGTATCGGGAATAATGTTCCATGATACTCAAAACATAACAGGCACCTCCCAAACTGGGTTTCTTAGGTCCTATTATATCAGCAAAAACAACCTCCAGAGGTTCCTTTGTTTTAAAACCATTCAGTCTGTTTGCTGGAGTAACTTTGCTCTTCTGATTGCAAACATTTTTAAATATTTACTGCATGGTTTTAGTTTTACTCCCTCTGCCAACTTAACAGTTTGTTGCAGTGTCTTGAAATTAATGTGCCCCATGTATCTATGCAGTAAATGTATGCATTCATCATGGGGTTTAACATTATGATAAGCTGTGTTAGCCATCTGGCCATCCGGTATAACATACAAACTGTTTCTTAAAGCAGCAGTAACCCTGTTACCCTCCTTTTCAATGATATAGATTTCTCCCCTAAAGGTTACCACATAGCCAATGTTAACCAGAGCCCTAACTGATAGTAAGTTGAATTTCAGGTTAGGTACATATAACATTGGTAACTTCTCATTTAGGAATGAACAACATGCATTACCTTCACCAGATGCCCTCAGTTTCCATCCATTTCCCAAAAATACATGTTCCTTGCTCGTGGTCATTTTTACAACCTTTTTTCTATCTCTAGCAATGCACTGTGATGCTCCACTATCAACAACCCACAAATCATGGTTTACTGGTGCATTGCTAGACATAGCCAAAGTAGACATAGCTAAGTTGACATTAGCATTTTTTCTAGTTCTTCCAGCATTCTGTTGTTTTGCCTTTTTACAGAACCTAGGTATATGTCCCCTAGCCCCACAAGAATAACATTTCCGAACAGTATAGGCAGTAGAATGTGACTCCTCATGTTGTGGTGGTTTCTCTCTCAGTTGTTCCCTTTCCATCTTTCTTCTTGACTCTTCCAACAGTCGTGCAGTATTGTCAGTCAATGTTAATTCATTTCGAGTTAGGACTTCAAGAGATGATATAAAAACATCATAACTCTCATCCAGTGAGGAGAGTATGATATAAACTTGATGTAACTCAGAAAAAATTAATTCTTTTTCATGTAGCTCCTGAAAAACCCTTTTCATAAAGGTTAAATGAGCTAACATATCTCCACCTCTCAGAAGATTATTATTATTATTATTATTATTATTATTATTATTATTATTATTATTATTTATTTGTCTTGTATGCCGCCCACTCCCGGAGGACTCCGGGTGGCTCACAAAAGACAAGGGAAAGGGGGGAACAAGACAAAAACAACATATTAAAAACAGAACCAACATTCACAATTTCTATGGAGGTAGATGCTTCTCAGCTCCCCCCAGCCTGCTGGAACAGCCAGGACTTGGTGGCTTTGCAGAAGGCCGGGAGGGTAGTAAGGATCCGGATCTCAACAGGGAGCTCGTTCCAGAGGGCCGGAGCTGCAACAGAGAAGGCTCTCCCCCGGGGAGTCGCCAGCCGACATTGGCTGGCAGATGGAATCCGGAGGAGACCCAACCTGTGCGATCTAATTGGTCTGAGAGAGGTAATCGGCAGGAGGCGGTCTCTCAGGTACCCAGGTCCGATGCCATGTAGGGCTTTATAGGTAGCGACCAGCACCTTGAAGTGGATTCGGAGACTAATAGGTAGCCAGTGCAGCTCGCGGAGGATAGGTGTAACGTGGGTGTACCTTGGTGCACCCACAATCGCTCGCGCGGCTGCATTCTGGACTAATTGGAGTCTTCAAACACTGTTCAAGGGCAGCCCCATGTAGAGCGCATTACAATAATCCAGTCTTGAGGTCACAAGGGCGTGAGTGACTGTCTGAAGGGCCTCCCGATCCAGGTAGGGTCGCAATTGGTGCACCAGGCGAACCTGGGCAAAGGTCCCCCTGGTCAGAGCTGACAGATGGTGTTCTAGAGTCAGCTGTGGGTCCAAGAGGACTCCTAAATTGCGAACCCTCTCTGAGGGGCGTATAATTTCACCCCCCAGCCTGAGAGATGGAACAGTTGGACAATCTTTGGGACGGAACATCAGAAGCCACTCGGTCTTGTCTGGATTGAGTGCCAACTTGTTTGCTCCCATCCAGACTCTAACAGCCTCCAGGCACTGGCACATCACTTCTACTGCTTTGCTGAGTTGGCACGGGGCGGACAGATACAGCTGCGTATTGTCTGCATATTGGTGATATTTAATTCTGTGCCGGCATATGATCTCACCCAGTGGCTTTATGTAGATGTTAAATAGGAGGGGGGACAGGACCGAACCCTGCGGCACCCCATACTTGAGGGGCCTTGGGGTCGATCTCTGCCCTCTGACCAACACCAACTGCGACCTGTCCGAGAGGTAGGAGGAGAACCACCGCAAAACGGTGCCTCCCACCCCCACCTCTCGCAACCGTCGCAGAAGGTTACCATGGTCGATGGTATCGAAGACCGCTGAGAGGTCAAGAAGCACAAGGATAGAGGGGTGACCCCTATCCCTGGCCCACCAGAGATCATCGATTAGCGCGACCAAAGCAGTTTCCGTGCTGTAATCAGGCCTGAAACCCGACTGAAAAGAGTCTACATAGATGTGCCCTAAACAGTTTGCGTGTGAGATGTATGTGTGCACCTATAGTGTCACGTACATAAATTCTCTTAAAATTCTCCCAACATCTTGCATTTTCTCCACAAATATGAACTAATTGTTGGTCATTCAGTGTTAGACCAATTATACACAAGAACCGTTTGTTGTGTCGCTGAAAATCTGCTATCTTCTTGGCATCATCATCATTATCTGGATTCCAAGCACTTACATCCGGTGGATTCTGGACAGCATCCCATAAACCATCCCTATGCAGGAGTAGACTGCATTTCATCAACCAGGAAACATAGTTTGTTCCATCCAACCGGGTTATCATCGATAGGCTTGTTGATGGATCGCTCGCCATCTTCTCCAGGATAGTAACAATCACTACAATAAACAGCTGTCTGTATGCAGTATTGCATATCAACACCAATTCTCCTTTAGCTACGTCTGGTATACTCTGGGCCCATAACCAGTGTTAGGTAAGCTCCCCGTTGGGAGAGCGAGTACGTTTAGAGAAGCGTTGTGAGAGTTGTGTTGGAGAACACACAAACCAGCATACAGAGACACTGCAGTTTAAATAGGCTTTTACTTCCATGGAAATAGAGGTATCAGAGTCCATAAAACAGTCGAAGTCATACACGGATAAGACAGTCAGTCATCAATGTCTTTCAGTTAAGGGATAATTCAAATAACATAGTCCAGTATCATATAATCAGTTCAGAACTCAAAGTTTGCTAGCAGTTGCAAAACTTACAATGGCTCACGGCACTCAGATCAGATCAGCCCAGCATCTAACAAACAGAAAGCTAATAGTCATTCTGGCTCCCTCTTATGGCTAATTGAGGAAAACAGCAACCAATCACATTTTACAGTATGATTTAAAGAAACAGGTATAGCATTGTTACATGATTTATATATTGCCAACCCAACTCTTAGATTATATTCCTAACAATATATTTGGTATTTAAATACCACAACTAATCCTACTAGCCTTGATTATTTTTCTTATTTAAAAGACTTCATAACAGGCTGGGAATTCAATTTTTATAGTAGGAATTTGCAGTGGGACAAATTAGATGTGATGGCAATTTCATGAACATGCCTTGGACACTTTTCTTTTTCATGAAATCATAGCTCCAGCAGAACCTCAGCTTTGGTAAAAATGGAATTCTTCCTCCCATCTAGATTGCATGAGGAATGTGCTAATTGCCCAGGGCTGAGGAGAGTTTTCACTTCCTTCTTGAGGTTGACTAATATTAACCTCAGGAAGGATGTGGGCAAACTCTCTTCACCTCCTGGACAAAAAGGGTCAGGTTCTTGTGGGGGCGAACGTGCTGCTGGTGCAGCTGGAGTGTGTTTAGAGCCAAGGTGGCGCAGTGGTTAAATGCAGCACTGCAGGCTACTGCTAGATCAGCAGGTCAGCGGTTCAAATCTCACCGGCTCAGGGTTGACTCAGCCTTCCATCCTTCCGAGGTGGGTAAAATGAGGACCCAGATTGTAGGGGGCAATATGCTGACTCTCTGTAAACCGCTTAGAGAGGCCTGAAAGGCCTATGAAGCGGTATATAAGTCTACTGCTATTGCTATTGCTATTGCTATTTACAGTAGTGCTTCCTGGTTTTATTTTATTTTATCAATTTTTAGTATGGCCATTGTATTCTTTTTTATTTAATTAACATTTTTCGGTGGTGATAATAGCATAGGTAAGGTGACCAGACGTCCCGCTTTTGGTGGGACACCCCCACTTTTTAATGCATTTTCCCGCGTCCCGCATGCTTTTTTAAAAAGCACGCTTTTTTTGGCGCTCGCAGCTCCCGCCCATCAGCTGCTAGCTTGCTGGGCTGGCTCAACATTCTGTTCTCTATCCTACCTACCTACAAATTTAAGCCAGCCCAGCCTGCCGCTCACTGATTGGATTGGCCTGGACTCCAGCCAATCAGTGAGCTGGCTGGGATGGAAAACGCGGCGTGCTTAAAGTTTTCCATCCCAGCCAGCTCACTGATTGGCTGGAGTCTGCTTAGCATGCCACATGAGTCCCCCGCCCATCCGTTGCCGCTCGCATGGGCGGGGTAGCGTAGCGAGTGAGCGGGGAGCGAGCTCGCCTTTCCAGCTCCACTTCCGGACAAGCTGTGGGAAAACCTCTGTGAAAAGTGCCACCTGGGGCCGCCGCTTCTTCTCCGAACTCAGAGTAAGTGACGGGCGGGGCGAGTGAGCGGGGGGGTGGTGGGATCGCCACCCACTACACTGCAGCTGACTCACCCCGGGCCGGGCGGGCTGGGAGGCTCTGGGCGTCCGGGCGGGAAGAGCGCAGAGAAAGGCAGAGCGGCGCTCGACGCGACTCTGCTATTTCTACTGGAGGAGTCCCTAGATAGGGTAGGCGGGTGGCGAGGCAGAGCAAGGGAGCGCAAACGGTGGATCCCGGGCTCATATGCAGAGGGAGCTCTCCAGGCACAGGAGCGCTGGAAAAGTGCTCCGCTCATGCACCCACCGGGACGGAGCATGCTCGCTCGCTCGCTCCAGCCCTGCCTGCCGGCACGACTTTGAAGTGTTGGCTTGCTGCTTGCCTTCCACGTCGGCAGTTTAGAACTCGCCCGCCATTCAGCGAAACATCTTTCGCTGAATGGCGGCCGAGGGGCACGCTAAAGTGCCGGCATGAGTTTGAAGGGCTGGCTTGCCGCTTGCCTTCCACGTCGGCCCGCGCGGAAGGCAATCCAGCCCTTTCAAAGTCATGCTGGCAGTTTAGAACTCGCCCGCCATTCAGCGAAACATCTTTCGCTGAATGGCGGCCGAGGGGCACGCTAAAGTGCCGGCATGAGTTTGAAGGGCTGGCTTGCCACTTGCCTTCCACGTCGGCCCGCGCAGAAGGCAATCCAGCCCTTTCAAAGTCATGCTGGCAGTTTAGACCTCGCCCGCCATTCAGCGAAACATCTTTTGCTGAATGGTGGCCGAGGGGCACGCTAAAGTGCCGGCATGAGTTTGAAAGGCTGGCTTGCCGCTTGCCTTCCACGTTGGCCTGCACGGAAGGCAATCCAGCCCTTTCAAAGTCATGCCGGCAGTTTAGAACTTGCCCGTCATTCAGCGAAACATCTTTCGCTGAATGGCGGCCGAGGGGCACGCTAAAGTGCCGGCATGAGTTTGAAGGGCTGGCTTGCCGCTTGCCTTCCACGTCGGCCCACGCAGAAGGCAATCCAGCCCTTTCAAAGTCATGCCGGCAGTTTAGAACTTGCCCGTCATTCAGCGAAACATATTTCGCTGAATGGTGGCCGAGAGGCACGCTAAAGTGCCGGCATGAGTTTGAAGGGCTGGCTTGCTGCTTGCCTTCCATGTCAGCCCGCGCGGAAGGCAGTCCAGCCCTTTCAAAGTCATGCCGGCAGTTTAGAACTCGCCCGCCATTCAGCGAAACATGACTTTGAAGTGCTGGCTTGCTTGCTGCGTTTCCCCGGAGCACTCGGGCTCCTTCTCTGGGCAGAGTTGGAGCCTATCCTCCACCTCCTCCCAACAGAGGGGCGCCCTAAAAAAAAAAAAAGGAGCCAAGCCGTTCCAAAGATGTGAAGGGAAGCAACGCAGCTAGGCGGAGTGAGGGAGCTTCGCTTGAGATGACCAGGCTATGCCCTCCATAGCCTGGCCATCCCAAGCAGAGCCCGCCTAGCTGCGTTGCCCACACCCGCGGGGATTCAAGGAATCCGGCCAGATACCTTGAATCCCCGTGCATGTGGGCAACGCAGCTAGGCGGGGGGGACTCCGCTTGGGATGCCGGGTCATGCTGTTGAAGACGCGCTGGACGCGGCAGGGCAGGGGCCCGCGGCCGGGAGCAGAGCCAGCCACTGCTGCAGGGATTGGGTGCCGCAGCAGCAGTAGTTCCCAGTTGGGACTGGGCACCCTTAACGTAGCAACCCTGCATTGCTCGTAATCTTGAGGCACCACGCGAAAGGGCCAAACACAGAGGAAAGGAAGGCGCGTCGGGCATCCAGATCGCAGCGAGGAGAAGGAGGAGGAAGGTATTTATTATACTTGTATTTATTATACTGTGGATTTGGTCTGCATCAACCTGCCGCCTCCCCTCACCAGGCAAATTGCGGTGAAAACTCTGGGTGAGTCTCCGTGGAGAGCTTGGCGGGCAGCTGGCTGGACTTCTAAGAGGTGGGGGGGAGGAGCGGCAGCTCCTTGAAATGGAAAAAGGCTTGCTTCCCCCTCCCCAATGAGACGCCTTCCACGATAATAGGAGAGGAGAGCCTGGAGACAGCAATCACAAGGCAGAAAGTAGCTAAGAGAACAGGGCGGGGGTTGGGAGAAGGCATGGGACTGGGCTCCCAGCAGCGGCTGCTCGGATTTGCCATTTGAGAGAGAGAGAGAGAGAGGGAGGGAGGAAGGGGGAGAACGCGAGTGTGTGTATCCCTCCTTCCTTCAGCCCAACACTCTAGCCCGGCTTGGCTCCTGCTTCGTCTCTCCTGCCTCTTCGCTTCTCTGTTCGATTGTTGAAAGTGGGAGCCAAACCGGGTCATTCCTTCCAAGAGGCAAGTTTCCCATTGAATGACTTGCTGCCCTAGACCCTCTGCAGTCCCTCTCGTCTGGCCAGAATGCCAGCAAGAGTGTTGGGCTGAAGGAAGGAGGGATACACACACTCATGTTCTCCCCCTCCCTCCCTCCCTCCCTCCCTCTCTCTCTCTCAAATGGCAAATCCGAGCAGCCGCTGCTGGGAGCCCGTCCCATGCCTTCTCCCAACCCCCGCCCCGTTCTCTTAGCTACTTTCTGCCTTGTGATTGCTGTCTCCAGGCTCTCCTCTCCTATTATCGTGGAAGGTGTCTCATTTGGGGGAGGGGGGGCAGGCCTTTCTCCATTCAACAGATCCAATATACAGAGTTTTATTTTTTGGCCCTAAAAATATTGTCACTGAGGATGACAGAAATTTCTTCATCATTGCTATTGGCCTCAAGTAGCAAATAATTAAACATGGTTTTTAGTGTACTTAGTTAGCCATCTGCTTTTTAACATTACATAGTATCAGTTTCAAGAATGCATGCATTCCTGAAAATTTGTAACAAACTTGTTGAAGGGCCTATGAAATATTTTCTAGTTTAATGTAGAATAAGTATTCTTAATAAAAGAAAAAGTCATTTTTATTTAATCAATTGCATTCCTTTTTATAATGACATTAATTAACTAAACTGGAAATAAATCTATGTTTTGCTAGAGTTTTAAAATTAAAAAACCTTACATTTTGTTGCTATTATTTTAATCAGAGTTTTGCCAAGTGAAATTATATAATGGTTCCTCATGTCTCTGTAATTTTCTAAACCTCATCCAGAAGTACCACAGAATTTGGCATTTTCAGCAGAATGATGCTGATGCTAATAAAACATCCTGATTTTTGGTGAAAGGATGGAAAGAGGAAGGAAGGAGGAAGAGAGATCTAAAGAGCAGAAAGACAGAAGGCAGATAGGCAAGAGGAAGGAAGGAAGGAGAAAGAATGGAAAGGAAGGAAGGCTAGAAGGAAGAAAGATGGAGGGAGGGAGGGAGGGAAGGAAGGAAGGAAGGAAGGAAGGAAGGAAGGAAGGTGAAAGGAGGAAGGAAGGAAGGAAGGGGTACTTCCACTTGTAGGCCTGGGACTGAATGCAGGAGAAGTCTCTCCATAGGATCAACTGCTCCTCTGATCATGGTCTATGAAAATGTTACTGCCTGCCTGATGCAAATTTAGACAGATGGTGCTTTGGGCTGCCCCTCAAATCCCCCCCTTACTCCTCCCCCTGTAGAATTCAGCCCCCTGAGTTTTGCCTTTGAGGGGCATGTGTGGTTATGGCGGATGGCAGAGTCAGCTGGAGGTTGAGAGGGGATTGGGGGCTTTTGTCCGCCTGTGGAGTTCTCCCCATGGACAGGATGGGATGTTGGCATGAAAGGGATCCGGGCACAATCTCACCTGTTCCAAGTAAAGTTGCCTTTTGCAATTAGCTACCGGTAATCCTCGACTTACGACCAGGATTGATCCCCCAATTTCTGTTGCTAAGGGAGACGTTTGTTAAATGATTTTTGCCTCATTTTGCGACCTTTTATTGCCACGTTAAGTGAATCATGGTGGTTGTTAAGTCAGGAACATGGCTGGTTAGTGAGCAAAGTTACAATGGCATTGAAAAAAGTGACTGATGACCATTTTTCACACTTAGCGACCATTTTCACACTTAGCGACTGTTGCAGCATCCTCATGGTCACGCGATCAAAATTTTGATGTTTGGCAACAGATTCGTATTTATGATGATTTCAGTGTCCTGGGGTCATGTATTTGCTTTTTGTGACCTTTTGACAAAGTCAAATGGGGAAACCAGATTCACTTATGTTACTAACTTATCAGCTGCAGTTATTCACTTAAGAACTGTGGCAAGAAAGGTGGTATAATGGGCTTAGTGACCAAAGTTACAATGGCATTGAAAAAAGTGACTGATGACCATTTTTCACACTTAGCGATCATTTTCACACTTAGCAACCGTTGCAGCATTCTCATGGTCACGTGATCAAAATTTTGATGTTTGCCAATAGTTACAATTTATATTTGTAAATTTTAGTTATGTTGAAATAAAAAAATATTACAATACTATTTTTGCGTTGTATGAAAATTTTTGTTGCTCCGTATAAAATTTTTAATCAAGCCCTCCCCCCCCCCGGTCAAAGGTGTCCCTCTTTACCAATCTGAAAATCTGGTCACCTTAAGCATAGGCCATAACACAGACAAAAGTTTTTGTTGCTGTTGAAGATTAAAAAGGCATGGAGAAAAGAAAGAAACGCCATGGCACCAGCCTGGGATCCCTCCCTCCAGTGAAATCAGCAAAACAACCAAGGATTGAGGAGCACTTTGTTGGCAAGAGATGTGTAATTAAAACTAACCTCCCGCCCCCATTCCCAACAATCTGGAGATATTAGAATCGGACCTGCAAAAAGATTTGGCAAAACAGCAGTTACTAGATGTTCCCGATCTGGCAGGAGGGGAACAAACTGAAAGCCAGCTCTTCTCACAAACAACTAGTCCAATTACATCCTTTATGGAGTCTGAGTCAAAGGCTAAAAAGGCAAAGAACAACCAGATAATTCAGAGTAGGAGGGTTTACCTTGGGAAAATTCAACAGAGTTTATGGCAAAGTAATGCTTTCTCACAGCGCAAACGGTGGTTTCAATATTCGAACAACTAATTGCCATCCCATTTACAACAATCACATCGCTCACAACAAACCCAATGAATTGCTTTTAGAATTCATATGAACGGACTTAATTATGGACATTGGAATATCAGAAGTGCAATACTAAATTCCCTAAGCCAGCTTCTTCACTGCCACAGGGGGCTGATTGATCTCCATGCTGTGGAGTGGTTCCAAATTGGAAATGGATTTTCCTGATTTTCAAACAGCCCACCATACCACAGATGCTATTCAAGATGTAGGCACATTTAGCTTCCTTTCAAATCTTTCCCATCAGATTTTTTTGGTTAGGAGGGTTACTCCATTAATTGTTAACATGAGAGCTCCCAAGGTAGCTGCCTCTTCCTCATTTTCAACCTTGGGAAAGGGAGAGAAAGACAGTGGGAGTCAACCAGTCTTGTCTGGTGAAGAGATACTTAATAGCACAGAAACTGGTCTCATTAATGCTTTTGGCTCTCTCCCAAGGAAAGAACAAGACAATATATTATTCAAGTTAGAAAATTTAAAGAAATCCTTATTGGTCACCGCTGGTTGGGTCGCTCTGGCTACCTCCATCCATCTGCGCCTGGCAGCTGCAGCGACCTCATCAAGACAAAGTGGGAGTGAAGGGAGGTGAAGGGGCCTCGGTGCCCTGCCTGATCCTCCTTCGCTGGCTCGCTATTTTGCCTGCATGGAGCGCCTCGGTAGAAGCCCTTTGCTGGTGGCCAGACCTCACCTCCCCGGGGTGACAGGCGGTAGTTTGCGCAGAGCAGCCAGTGCCTAGGAGGTAAGATCCCACCATCATCCGTCACTCACATGAGAACTGTGAGTGCCTCCACATGCGTACTGGACCCGTGTCCCTCCTGGCTGGTTGCTAACAGCAGGGAGGTGACACGGGGCTGGATCCAGGCGGTTGTTACTGCCTCCCTCCGGGAGGGGGACTTTCCCCCCGCACTTAAAGCGGCGGTGGTGAGACCCCTCCTGAAGAAACCATCTTTGGATCCAGCCGTTCTTAACAATTATCGTCCAGTCTCCAACCTCCCCTTTGTGGGGAAGGTTGTTGAGAAGGTGGTGGCCTTCCAGCTCCAGCGGTCCTTGGAGGAAGCTAGTTATCTGGACCCATTCCAGTCCGGCTTCAGGCCTGGCTACAGCACAGAAACCGCTTTGGTCGCATTGACTGATGACCTCTGGAGAGCCAGGGACGGAGGCCATGCCTCCATCCTGGTTCTCCTTGACCTCTCAGCGGCTTTTGATACCATCAACCATGGTATCCTTCTGCGACGACTGCGGGAGGTGGGGGTGGGAGGCACTGTTTTGCAGTGGTTCTCCTCTTACCTCTCGGACAGGTCGCAGTCGGTGTTAGTTGGAGGGCAGAGATCGACCCCTAGGCCCCTAACATGTGGGGTGCCGCAGGGTTCGGTCTTGTCCCCCCTACTTTTTAACATCTACATGAAACCGCTGGGCGAGATCATTCGGCGGCATGGGATAAAATACCACCAGTATGCGGACGATACTCAGTTGTATCTGTCCGTCCCGTGCCAACTCAATGAAGCGGTGGACGTGATGAACCAGGGCCTTGAAGCTGTTAGGGACTGGATGAGGGCTAACAAGCTTGTGCTCAACCCAGATAAGACCGAGTGGCTGTTGTGTTTCCCTCCCACTAATTTGGCAAGTGTTCCATCTCTCAGGCTGGGGGGTCAAACACTACACCCCTCAGACAGGGTCCGCAACTTGGGAGTCCTCCTGGACCCACAGCTGACTTTTGACCACCATTTGTCAGCTGTGACCAGGGGGGCATTTGCCCAGGTTCGCCTGGTGCACCAGTTGCGCCCCTACCTGAACCGGGAGGCCCTCACAACAGTCACTCGTGCCCTTGTGACCTCTAGGCTGGAGTACTGCAATGTGCTCTACATGGGGCTGCCCTTGAAGAGTATCCGGCGACTTCAGCTAGTCCAGAATGCGGCCGCGTGAGCGATCGTGGGTTCACCTCGGTTCACCCACATAACACCTATCCTCCGCGAGCTGCACTGGCTGCCTGTCGATCTCCGGGTACCCTTCAAGGTGCTACTTGTCACCCATAAAGCCTTTCATGGTAGTGGATCTGGGTACTTGAGAGACCGCCTACTGCCAATTACCTCCGTGCGGCCAATTAGATCACATAGATTAGGCCTCCTCCGAGTTCCATCTGCCGGTCAGTGTCGACTGGCAACTACGCGGAGGAGAGCCTTCTCGGTAGCAGCTCCGACCCTTTGGAACGATCTTCCCGTGGAGATTCGTACCCTCACCACCCTCCAGACCTTCCGCACAGCCCTTAAAATCTGGCTATCCCGTCAGGCCTGGGGCTAAAGATTGTAACCCACCCGAATGGTATGAATGTTGCGCTTTTAATTATGTATTGTTCTTATGTGTTAAATGTTTGTTTCCCCCTTCCCTCGAGTTGTAAGCCGCCCTGAGTCCCCCCAGGGAAAAGGGCGGCATATAAATAAACTTTCATAACTCATAACTCATAACTCATCCCCATCCCCGCACCCATGCTTGCAGATGGCCATGCAGCCCTGTGCTATAAGCAAGCCAGGGATCCTTGCAAGGTTGCTGAATCCTAAGGGAGATGCGAATGGGACCAAAATTTGAAAAACAGGTGAAATTCTTTCTGGAGACCAGAAGCAAACACACACACACACACACACACACACACACACACAGCAAAAGTGTCTGGTTTTGAATATAATCCTCCTTAGTGCTTGGGGAAAAAATAGAGGAACATTTGGATATATTTTAACATTTTAAATTAACTTATATTTAACATTTTAAATTAACGGGAAGAAAATTGCTAAAATCACTTTTAGCTGTGTTCTGCATTAAGGATTCATGCAGTAGCATTTCTTGTTGAATTAGCAGAGTAATATTTATAACAGCCAACTAAGATAGTTTTATCTGTCTTATAATGTCCGTGGGTAGAGGACTTAGGCATAAGTGCAATGTTTGCCTGTGATTATATAATAAATTCACAGCTTATACATTTGAATTAGATGTTTTTCAATTCATGTTTAACCTACACTTGATATACTTGTATTCAATACGTAAAGTGTTTATCATGTCAATGGAAGAGATAGGAAACTGCATTAGTGATATATATATATGTCAATGCATTGATTTGTACTAAAACTGTTTAGCTTAAAGAAGTTATAAGGAATCACAAATATGAGCAAGCCGGTTTTAGAGAAGGAAGATCTACGGTGGATCATATCTTGGTACTCCACTATGTAGTACAAAAATACACGTATTTAAAAAATGCTCTCTTTTGGGGCCTTCCTTGATTTTAAGCAGGACTTTGATTCAATATCCAATACCCTCTGGGAGAAATTAAAATGCATCACTATCGATAAATGCCTCCTCTTCCTCATACAAAAATTGTATGCCAATTCCATCTTGAAACTGAGGTGCAATCCCCAAGGGAGTTTAACCACCCTTCCGGCTTTCGGCAAAGCAATTAAAACCTGGCTGTTCCGGCAAGCCTGGGGCTGTTTAAATTTTGCAGCCCCATCCGAGAGTATGACTGTTGTTGTTTTTTAAATGTGTTTGTCTTTTTATTTTTATTTCTCTACCCCCTTCCCTTTCTGATTGTTAGCCGCCCTGAGTCTCTCGGGAATAGGGCGGCATACAAACTGAATCAATCAATCAATCAATCAATCAATCAATCAATCAATCAATCAACTGCCCCAGTAAGGGTAGAAAAAGGGGTACGGCAAGGTTGCATCCTGTCCCCCTCCCTCTTTAACTTCTATATCAATCTCCTGATCGATCTCTTACAGAACCCTGAGTGGTCCTTAACTTTGATAAATCAAAATTTTTAGTTTTTGTTAAAAGACCTAGCCAATACTCCTGGAAAGTAGAAGGACATAGTTTGGAACAGGTTAGAACATTTAGATACCTTGAGAGTCTTCCACTCTCAAGGGACATGGAAGGCGCACCTGGATCGTACATTGCAAGTAGCCAATAGGTCCTCAAACGCAATTAAACACTTCTTTTACACAGGCGAAGGGCAGTTAGTACCTGCTGCCTTAAAACTGTTCAAGGCCAAAATATTCGCACAAATTCTATATGGGGCACAAACAGGAATCCTTGCAAAGAAAGACTTGATAGAAACCATACAAACCAAATTCCTGTGAGCCACCTTAGCTGCACCCAAAGGAACTCCAAATGCCCAGTTAAGAATTGAGACAGGCATGCCTCAAATTCAGATAAGAGCCTGGAAGATGATGATCATTCATTGACTTAAAGTGCATTTCTTTCCAGAGGGACTGTCCCCACTAGTGTTGACCGACAACTTCCCCTCCCCCTGGAAACAGGCAATTGGTCACAAGCTGGGCTCTTATGAGCTCTCACTGATATTCTTAATGTCTCTAGGCTTTGACCAAGCAAAGCAAGTAGTAATCAATAGAATGAAGGACATGGAGTTCCAAGAAGAACTCCTATTGTGGAGAGGCATTACTGTGCCTCTCCACCATAGGGACAGAATGAAACAGGGGTGTGAGAATCAGCAAGATATCTAAATGACCTGATCTTCCCAAAACAAAGAATAGCTTTCTTCAAAGCCAGATTTAGCATTCTTCCTTCAGCACTCCTCCAGGGCAGGTATAAGAGAACACCAATAGCAGAACGGGTTTGTATATGTGGTAAAGGAGAAGTTGAAGATATCTCACATGTTCTATTACACTGTGAGCTATACAGAGTTTGTAGGTCTGCACGTATTATCCCCTTATTAGAGAGATTGCCAGGAAGGGCAGACAATTTTTATGTATGCTTTCTCCTCCAGGATACAAACGCCGCTACCACGTATGCAGTGGCAAAATTATGTGTTGCTGCAATGTCCACAAGAAAAAAAAATGATTACAGAAATATGGTTGTCATTTTGTACCAATTATTTGGACATATCTTCAACAATTTCTGGACCATTGTATTTACTTCCATACTTATTGGCTTTTCACCCACGTAAACCAGGGAGTGACCCAAGCAATTTTAGAACATGTATGTTATTATTCACTTTTATGTCAATACTTTTAAAATATATTTTAATGTCAATACTTTTTAATATATTGTAAAAAATAATGTGTATTGCCGGTCTTTGACCATAATAAAGATTTATACTTATACTATACTTATACACATATTTTTGAAGTGCAGTTCCTTGGACAAAAAAGATTAACCAATTTTTGCTGCAGATGTTGAAATGATCTATGATAATCAAGGTTGCTGAGTTTAGACTTGCTTGCTTTTTGGTGTGAAAGGCCATTTCAAAATGTAATAAGCGAATTCCCCTTGCAACTAAATTGATTTTAATAGACTTCACAACAAGCCAACTTTTTAAAGGAACCTTAAAGAGTATATTTGAGAAATACCTTTTATAATGTTTATTTATTTTGATAAGATGACGTATATATTTGGTATTTAAATAACTACTAGCCTTGGTTATTTTTCTTATTTAAAAGACTTCATAACAGGCTGGGAATTCAATTTTTCTAGTAGGAATTTGCAGTGGGGCAAATTAGATGTGGTGGCAATTTCATGAACATGCCTTGGACGCTTTTCTTTTTCATGAAATCATAGTTCCAGCAGAACCTCAGCTTTGATAAAAAATGGAATTCTTCCTCCCATCTAGATTGCATGAGGAATGTGCTAATTGCTCAGGGCTGAGGAGAGTTTTCACTTCCTTCTTGAGGTTAACATTATGACTAATATTAACCTCAGAAAGGAAGTGGGAAAACTCTCCTCACTTCCTGGACAAACAAGGTCAGAATTTTAAACAAATAATTTAAAATTCTTAGAATTAAAGTAATTCTAAGCATTAAGGCCTCCCTCTTTCAGGATACCATTGCAGGCTGGTTTTCCTATAATCACTGCTGGGTAAAGAAGAAATAAGCAGGCAAGGCCATTCTTCTGATGATCTTCAGTCTTGGTCCTGGAATTTATGTCGTAATACCTAAAAAACTATTAGTAGGAAAAGTAGTACCAGAAAAATACAATAACTATTACTTTTCTACATAACAAAAAAAATGGAAGTGCTCTGACCTTATGAAAAAACACATTGTATCCAAGCATCCTTGATCAGAACAGCATTAAATAGTCCAAGCAATACTTGATAAATAAATCCCTGCAAATTCTCTTTTGGTGGGTCATCTTTTTCTAATAAAAGCTCATTTCCCCGCTTTGTGAGCATTGCCTTGGCTTGAATTACTGAGCACTTACAATAAATCATGGCCCCTGGACAGGTGTTCAAAATCCTGCAAATACAACTTTTCTTTGTAATATCCTAATGTAATATCCTAGAATGTTTTAAACTGCAACATCCTCTCTTGACAATGGAGTCTGGACTCATATGGCAAAAGACAAGTACCTAGCTGAATTATAGACCACTCGTGAGAATAATTTATCTTCAAAGGCTTATATGGAAGAATACTGAAGATAATCTTAAACTGTTTTCCTCCCCACAAACATTTATTTACTTCAATTTATATAGCTGCCCATCTCACTTATGTGTTACTGGATGGCTTTACAATTATATTCTCAATTATAAAATACTATTTTTAGTTTTATTGGAGTCTTTAATGATTTGTTTAATTACAAAAACTCCACATAGAGAAAGAAAAGAACTCTTCTGAAGGCAGCAATTTTTTTTCCATTACGGAGGCAGTTTAGAGTTAATTTTCAAATGGAAAATGGCATGAGGAGGAATTGTTAAGAAGTCTCTCCATTTCTCCTTTAGGTTGCCCTTCTTCTTCTTCTTCCAAGTAGGGCAATGATACTAGGTGCCTTATAGGGGAAGGAAATATCCAAAAAGCAACCTGGGACTGAATGAAATATATAGTGTGAAAAAGAAAATAATGGCTTGATCAGTTTCCAAATACAGAGCAGAAATCTTGAAAACACTTGTTTTGAAAGAAAAAAAAAACTCATTGGCCAGCTGAAAATAATTTGCTGAATCACCTTTTATCTTCCTGTCTTGTCATCAGCTTAGGTTGACAAGCTCAGCGCCTTGAAGCTTTTCTACACCACATGCGTCATAAGCATTACTCTGCAGAGCGTTTCTTGTGATGTTCTGTGCAATCATTGCCTTGTGGGGCATCATTTCCTGTGCTTTAGCAGCACACGCGATAAACCAGGGGGAAGGTTATGCACACGTTTTATTACTTATTTACTTGCTTCTGTGGAGAAGAACCATAGCTACTCTTCAAATTAGAAACAACAATGGATACCATTTAATATATAAAGTATATACAAAATCATACAAAACCATGAAATCATCAATATGTACATAGCAGCAACAGGCCTCAGTTAAATAGAACCATTAGCACTGCCTTTTCTAAAACGAGCAAAACAATAGTTCGGGCACACCTCTTTTGGGTTGATGTAGCTAAATTTCAGCAGAAAAGAATATCTTTTGTTCTCCACACCCACTTGCTGCAGTTGATGATGGTGGGGAGAGAGAACAGGTTCTTTGTGGAAGGGCCAGTTTTCCCAGACATGTTGGGAATATGTTTCTTGGCTATGTTCGATGGGAATTTGAGGAACTTGACTTTCAACACTAGGAGGGCAACAGGTTTAAACCCAAAGAGGCATGGGTGTATAGGATCTAAACTTCAATACATCTGATGGGCACCATGCTGAGAGAGGTCTTTTTGGTATTCTTATAGTTAATATAACAACAACCCCCAAAAAGGGGGTTGCTAAGATTTATAACAGTTAAAAATTCCATGGTAAGGGTTTTTTCAATTAACTTGTATTTCAGTGGGTTTTTACCAAAGCAAAAACAATACAGATGTTAAGAAAAAAGAACAGAAAAGCAAAAAAAGATAAGTAAATAAGAAAAAAAGAAAAGAAAAAAGAAAAGAAAGGGAAAAGTGTTAAAAGATGTAAAGACATCGCTTCTATCTTCTTTACAGTAGTTATAAATAGATTTATATTTTATCCTTTCTCAAAAGTTACATTAGGACTTTCTATTCTATCCTTTCTGATAATCAAATCCATAAATCACAACTTCATTTTTTTACTATTTTCAGCAAAAATCCCATATAGACTTTCCATCCATTGGCAAATGTAATTGTCTTTCCTTTAAACAAGAAAGCTGTTTTTTGCAAATTTCTGCAAATGTTCCTCTTCACGAATCATTCCTGCATTGTAGGTATTTCAGAGTCTTTGGGCATATAATAATCTTGCTAAAAAAAATCCATGGTAAGCTTTAACTTCCATTTAAACAACCAACAGCTGGTCTAAGTTATAATAAAACAAGAATATGCAGTGGCAATTATTTTTTAAAATAATTGTAACAAAACTAAATGATATCAACATCAATATTTTGTTAAAACAAAATGAGAATTCAAAGTGAAATAAAGTTGTCAAGAAAAAAAATTATTTTAGTAAATGCTCTTTGGAAAATTTATTTTTATTTACATTTTTAATTTAAACTTGAAACAGACTATAATTAATATTTCTCTTAAAAATCATCTATAAAAATGTAAATAACAATATAACTATTATTTTAAAATTAAACTATATACTTTCAGATATATTAATAAGAATATAACAAATAAGGAAAAACTACATGTCTCATCCAAAACAATGAGAAATATCTTACAATGATTTTTACAAAATCAAGATAACAAAGCAAAACTTAATAAACTGAACCTAGATGGATTATAAAAAGTTCTGCTTCAGCAGCTTTCAGAAGGTGCTAGAAGGAATAGCCCTGAATTCTCAGTGGAAGGAATTCCATAAGGCCCCAGCTGAGTAACAGGGGCTCCTGGCTTCCATTCCCCTCACTTCACAAAAGTGGGAAATGATTACAGAGAAGAATATCCTGAATAGATAAATTCAGATAGGAGGACACAGTCTTGAATTTCCAGATATGTCAATTATAAAATAAATGAGTTGGGTAGCCTTGGGAAATTCTCTCTCTCTCTCTCTCTCTCTCTCTCTCTCTCTCTCTCTGTGTGTGTGTGTGTGTGTGTGTGTGTATGTGTGTGTGTCTGTGTGTCTGTGTGTGTGTTTGTGTGTGTAAATATAAAGTTTCACTCAGCAGAAGCTTGTAAAAAATTATGCCCAGCAGCCTCTTCTCAATTACCTAACATTGCTTGTTCTGTTCCAATTGTTTAGTAAACTTTACTAAGCACCACACTGCACAGCCTGCCTTCCGTAATGCACTCGCCTCAAGCAAAATCTCAGATACTATCTGAAAAGTGTCCATCATTATGAATGGAGATGATCATTCCCCTTATGCAGAAATATCAGACAGTTTAAGGCTTTGGGAAGTGGGAGGCATAGTGTGTCTCAACTGTCCAAACTTTATTAGGAAGACTTGATAAAATTTTAAATATCGTAATGTTATGGTAATGTTAAAAATATAATATATATTTTTAAAGCAAAGCTAAAAACTGAGCAGAATATTGATCTGTACAGTAGAGCGACATTAGTTTTGAAACCAAGCCAGACTCTCAGAGTCATATTTAGTGATTCAGTAATGAAAATATTTTTGGAATTCCAATCTAATCTTCAATGCTCTTAGAATTTTGCAGACCAAATTATGTTATTGTTTTTTTTAAAAAAGCAGCAGTCTGAGGGCTATCACTTTTCATTCAAATGTCACAATTAGTTTGCTAATTCAAGGAAAAGAAAAATGATCGTACTTAAATTGTTTTCTAGATACTCTAAAAAGAAAGGAAATCAGCATTCTATTGTTGAATGAAGATCTTGTAATTCTTAACAAAATAGAGTAATTAATATAGCAAAGAAAATTGAATTTTAAATAATATATGTGACCCATGACATTGAGGTTAGTAAGAATCAGTGCCAAATTTAAATTATTATTTAGTCTTTTCATAAATCTTTTTAATAACATGATAATGACACCCCACCCCAGCAGCTGAGGGTGGGATATTTCTTTCACAATCACCACTTACTGGAATTGACCCCAAAGAAAGGAGGTGAATCAGTACAACACCACTCAATCTCATTTCTCTGAATCAGAATAATTCCATGGCCAATGGCATCAAAAGCCATTGAGAAATCAGGTAAAACATGATTGCACACACACCCACTGTCCTCCCTACATCAGAGATCATCCAAAAGCACAATCAGTGCCATTTCTACTCCATACCCAAGTCTGAAAGGTAATTGAAAAGTATCTAATCTGCTTCCTCCAGGGTTTTCTAAGTTGTTGTGCAAACATCTTCTTAACCACAACCCCTCAAAAATATGGGGGGGCGGGAGTACTGGGCAAAAGTTATCCAGTATTGAGGATTCTAATGATAACCTCTTGAGGAGTGGGTGAACCAGGTCTTCCTAAAGAGCGAAAGAAAAAACTATTTCACTCAAAGAAGAACTAATCACTGTTAGGCCAAACTCACATGACACATACACACCCTGGACAACTTTCATAAACCAGGATGAACATGCATCTGAAGAGCAAAAGCTCATAATCCTAAGGACCCTCTCCATTTCTTCACGTCCAACAAATACAAACCATTCCCAGATAATTAGGCAAGAGTCCATCCCAGATATTTCCTTCAGACTTGCAATAAGACCAGCATTCATCTGTGAGCAAATCCAACCAATTTTGTTCAACAGCTGCAGGGCAAATTTGTCTGCATGTTTCTGTTAAAAGTTCATGTCACCTAAAACATATCTACAGAGTGGCAATCTATTCCATGATTTATGTTCCCTTTAGTATGGGAATAAAGAGAAAGAAATGTTCTAAACATTATGAAGATAGATATTTTAATATATTGGCATGATTGAAAACATTCTGCAGCTAATTCATTAAATCAAAGATTTAATGAATGAATTTTTCTCATACATTTCTCTAGATTAAAGAAATGAGGATTGTTTATAATTAATATAACTTGGGTGAAAAAAAGTCAGGATTCTCTGACTTTTCTTATTTGCGATTCTTGAGGAAGCCTGAGTATTCAATATTTTTGGTAGGTATAAAAACCACAATTAGACATATCCTGAATCATCCTGAAAATCAAACATAATTATATTAAAAAGGGAATTGCTTAAGATGATACATAAATTTGCAATTATGGCTCACACGTATTTTTATCTACTCTGCATACCAAATGTATGAGAATTGTGTTACAGGATAGATGTGAATGTAAAGTGGCTATGAATATATACTGTATCATTGACTGTGATCAATAGCAGGTCCCTTCCTCATGCCAAACTTGATGGTCTTTTGTCCATTAGTTAGGTCAGCAAATTAGGTAAACAAAAGACTGATTGCAGCATAACTATGGGATTCTCTGGGTTTGCATAATAAAATTATTTTATTAATTCAGGAAACAGGAAAAATTTCCAAATATTCAAAAAAGAGTTTCATATAGGTCATATTGGGTGTTATAGTCAGTAATGTATCTATTGAAGGAGGGAATGGGAAGGAAGAAGAAGGAATTGACCCATTAATCCGCTTCCACATTCCTACTAAAAGGAAGTTTGATCAGGGTGTAAAAAAAAAAGAATCAATTCCTTAAACCCTGCCTCTCAACCTTAACAGCTTTAAAATCTCTGGACTTCAATTCCCAGAATTCTTGTCCCTACATCTTAATGGTATGGCTGAGAAACACATCCTTAAAATATAATACAGGTGGTCTGAGGAAGATGAGGGAAAAGAAATGACTGTACAGCAAAACAGAACAAAAAAATTAAGAGTTGTTAACTTAATTTTGCTAAACTTCTTCTCCAATAACATTGTATTTCTAACTAGGGCATACAAAACCTTTGCCAGATCAATTCTCGAATAAAGCTCATCTGCCTAGAATCCACACTGTACATTGGACATTAATACGATTGAGCAGGTCCAGAGGTACTTCATGAGAAGAGTACTCCATGCCTCTACTCATAATAGAATTCCCTATGCAATCAGGTTCAAAATTTTGGGCTTTGACAATCTGGAACTGGTCTAAGCTCGCTGTCCGACTTTGCTGCCCGCTCCGCAGGCTGCTGGCAGACCACAACTGTTGTGTATTGAAGAAAGTCCTCGCTGTTACGAATGACAGCTCGGAAGCAGCCAGGTGCGTCTTAGCCAATCAGACGTGCCTGTCAGTTGCCGAGCTGTCATCAGCGCGAGCTGTAACACGAGCCAGGTGATTGCAGTATAAAAGGCAAGCCGTTTAAACAGTTAACTGTCTTGTTAAAGCAACAACCTTGTTGATTGCTCTATTGTTTCAGCTGTTCCTGCAGCCGCCCAGCCGGCTTCATTTAATACATTGTTGCGAGTTTTGTTACACTACTTCAGCTACTGAATAAAAGGTTACAGTGTTTTAAAGGACCTGCCTGGTTTTTTCAGTTATAATACTGGCGACGAAGACTGGGGACCTGTAACCTGAAGAAAATCAACTGCAATTTTCTTCTCTCAGTTGTTTAGAGTTCTCCTCACCGTCATGGCTGGTATGCCTACTTTTGCACCTTTTGGAGTCGGAGGTGAGACTTGGGAAGCATTCCTGGAAAGGTTTGAGTGCTTCCTGATCGCAAATAACCGCCAGGGTTATTCTCAAGCGCGAAAGTGCGGATTTTTTCTTACAGCTTGCGGTCCGGAAATGTTTGCAACTGCAAGGTCTTTTGCCGCCCCAAGAGCGGTTTATGACCTCTCGTGGCAAGAGCTCACAGATGGGCTTCAGGCTTACTATGCCCCTACCCCCTCCCAAATAGCAAGACGTTTTGCTTACCGCAGGCGCGTCCAAAAGCCTGCAGAGAATGTCAATCAGTTTTTGCAAGCTTTAAGAGTTGCTGCAGCACAGTGCGATTTCCCTGACTTAGAGGCTAATCTTGCAGAACAATTTGTCTGTGGATTAAAAGACATTTTCCTCAGACGCCGGCTTTTGGGCAAGCCTAAAGTCACGTTAGTTTATGCCATAGATGAGGCTCGTGCTGCGGAGTTGGCAGATTCATCATCCAGCGAGATAGAACGTTACCTCGCGCAGATGACAGTTGCTGGCAGTTTACCAACGGGTCAAGCCTCAACTGCCTTGGTTCCTCCTCCACTACAACAGCCAACGTACATCACCAATTTAATTGATGAGCTTGCCCCTCTTCCAGACTATTTACTTAATTTACAGGTGGACAGGATTGGGGCACAGCCCCGCAGACAGCAACCGCGTCAGCAGCAGTCTATCAGCCGTCCACTTTCTAATTCAAATGCCTGTTTTAGCTGCGGTGGTCCGCATGCCAGGGCTTCCTGCCCCTTTAAGGCTGCAGAGTGCCGCCGTTGCGGGAAAAAAGGACATTTGGCCAAAGTTTGTAGAGCTGCTCAGCCTGCTACAGCTGCATCGTCTGCTCCTCCACCTCCTTATGGGGCAGCTGCTTCAAACAGAAGTCCTCAGCCCCGCGCGTCTGCTCAGCGACAGGATAATTGCTTCAACGTCAAGCAAGCTGGCCTGCCGCTTCCTGATGTCTCCATCAATTCTTCCTCAGAGGGTACGAACAAGATAATTGTCACTCCATTGATCGAAGGTCAACCTTGCAACATGGAAGTAGACTCTGGAGCTTCCAAATCCTTGTTATCTTGGGACAAATTTTCTCTTTTGTGCCCCCATGTTAAACGCTGTCACCTTTCTCCTCCTGACTCTATCCTAAAGGACTATCAGGGGTCTAGCATTTCTATTGTTGGTTCCTATAATGTCAGAGTTTCTTATGGGCAGCATTGTACAACTTTGCCTGTTTTAATTGTGCTTAAGCCCTTGCCATCCATTCTAGGTTTGGATTGGTTCAGCCCACTGGGTCTCTCAATACATGGAATTCATTCCATGACAGACACTTCTGCTGATGTGGCATTAGTTTTGTCAGATTACGCTGACATTTTTGATGGCCAGCTGGGCCGGTACAAGGGTAACCCTATCTCTCTCAACTTGGATCCCCAGGTTGCTCCCATCAGACTGAAGGCCCGCAGGGTGCCTTTTGCTTTAAGGCCCAAGGTTGAAGCCGAGCTCGACAAGCTCGTGGCACAGGGCATACTGGAGCCAGTCGACCATTCACCGTGGGAGACCCCAATTGTCATTCCAGTGAAGCCCGACGGCTCCATTAGGGTCTGTGCCGACTACAAATCCACCATCAACCTCGCCTTGCAAGCAAACCCATATCCAGTCCCTGTTGTACAACATCTGCTCCATTCCCTGGGGCAGGGTTGTATTTTTGCCAAACTGGATATGGCGCAAGCCTACCAGCAGCTTCCTGTGGATGACGATGCGGCGGCTGCCCAAACCATCGTCACCCACCGGGGGGCTTTCCGTTGTCGCCGCCTACAATTTGGCGTATCCGTTGCCCCGGGGATTTTCCAGAGTCTCATGGAGCGGTTGCTCCATGGGCTTCCAGGAGTGGTACCATATTTTGATGACGTCCTGATCGCTGCAAACAGCCGATCAGACCTCATCAAAGTTCTAAGGAAAGTCCTCGACCGTTTCAGGGGCGCGGGACTTAAATTGAAACGCAGCAAGTGTTTCTTTGCTGTTCCCCAAGTGGAATTTCTGGGCTTCACAATTGACGCCCAGGGAATTCACCCTACCCCTTCAAAATTGGCAGCTATCAGGGACGCACCTGCTCCAACTTCCAAGGCGCAGTTACAATCGTTCCTGGGGCTTTTAAATTTTTATGCACCTTTCATTCCACACAAGGCATCACTGGCCGAGCCCCTGCATCGGTTGCTGGACCGATCAGCGCCTTGGCAATGGGGCAGCCGCGAAGCACAAGCGTTCGCAGCTGTCAAATCCCTGCTGACGTCAGATGCAGTCTTAGTCCAATACAGTGACAAAAGTGTTGTGTATTGAAGAAAGTCCTCGCTGTTACGAATGACAGCTCGGAAGCAGCCAGGTGCGTCTTAGCCAATCAGACGTGCCTGTCAGTTGCCGAGCTGTCATTCGTAACAGCGAGGACTTTCTTCAATACACAACAACAACACTCCCCATCTATTTGTATTCATTTCTTTCATTTATATCCATGTTTATATTTATACCTGCTATCTTGTCCATGTTTGACAAGCTAATAAATACAAATATAAAACATCACTTTGTTGAGTAAATAGAAACTTGCCTGAAGGACAAAACTCAGAATCAATGCTGACAGTTGTGAACCTGAAGCACAAAGGGGAGACTCTGGAAGGAAAAGTGCTTCTTAGCCTGAACCTTTTATGAAGCCTTCTGCTTGCAGTTCCTAAGCCATGCTCCTGTTCCAGCTTACAATATTTTTTCTTGACCCTCCACAAAGTTCACATGCAGTACCAAAACCAGTGGTTTCATCTATTATTTGACCTAAACATTGGGCAGGTTCTCCAGTTATGCATATCTTTAAATGCTTTACATCAGTGTTTCTCAACCTTGGTGACTTTAAAGTCCACAGGACTTAAAGTCACCAAGGTTGAGAAACACTGCTTTACATGATAAAGAGAAGGCATGAGTTTTCAGAATATTTTGCCCACATATAATCCAGGCAGGTAAGCAGCTTTCATGCAGTAACAAACTCTCATATAAAAATATAAGAATTAAACAATTGCTGCTATTGTTCAGTTGCTAAGTTGTGTCTGACTCTTTGTGATCCCGTGGACCATAGTACGCCAGGCCGTCCCCCCCATCTCCCAGAGTTTGCCTAAATTCAGGTTCATTGTGTTGATGGCACCATCAAACCAACTGAACAAGAGGATACAATAATTCTTAATATTAATAATAGAATACAATAATACTTGGTACCATTCTTTCCTATGAAGCAACAAATAGATTTGGCACACATTAAAGAGTGAAAAAGGCAGTTGTCCAGAGGTGGGTTTCTGCCAGTTCAGGCTAGATTGGGCAAACTATTAGTAGTGACAGCTGGATGCTCCACCATCGGCCCAGACACTTCTGCACATGCCCATGTGAACCAGTAGTAAAAAAAATGAAAACCCACCACTGAAAATGAAAACCCACCACTGAAGATATCACATAGTAGGTTAGAGTTTCAGAAGTTGGCATAAATAGAAAAAAAACATATTCTGAACATACTTTTCTGTCATGCTGTCTCATCACATAATTTAATATTGTCAACTGCTAGTATTCCCAATTTGACTCCTGCAGACCTTTTTATTTAATAGGCTCTTTCCCACCTGTTTTACATATATTTTGGATATTATTTTAATGTCAAAATGGAGTAGTTTATAAAAAAATATTAAAATGAAGCCGGAACATTGCCAGCAAAGCACTAGCCTTCTTTCCTATTCCCATGCATATCTCCAGATTTCACATACACTTCATAGATAGTTTTAGGAGCCACCTCCTTGACTTCTGGTAATTGGGTATTTTGCAACTAGGTACATTCACTCTGTAAGCCATTGTGTGAATGGAGAAACCTTCCCCTAGAGCAACTACTTCCTTAAAGTTACCAACTCAAAGTGATTTCCAAATATGTTAATTGTGCCCAATGGCTCCAAAAGGCTAGTCAATTGTTTATTTTGTTTATTTTAAATTTGGGATAAATTTTCCTAGTTTCAACCAGAAGTATTTGTAAAATTGTTTAAACATGCTAAAAGTAAACTTGCAGAAAATAAAAATAATGGTAGAACAATTTCATTTATATTATCATGTTGATTGGGAATTAAGAAACAGGATCTGATTCTTTTGGTAATCAAACAGGGATGTAGGTTTTAGGAGTACCTTTGCTTCATTCTATTAATGTTGGCCAATGCACCTGAAATTTAAGGAAAGGCTGGCACACCCATAATAAAAATTAAGGAGTGCCTAGTCTGAGGCTCTGAAAATTGACACACCCTTTCAGACAGGTTGTTCTTTCCTTCTTCTGTTGGAGTCCAGAGCTAAGTCTCGATGTTACTGGTGAAACTTTGGGAAGCTTTGAGATTAGGACAGATCTGCCTTAGGGAAGGAAGTCCTTCTGATTCAGGGAGAAAAATACAGTCATTCCTTGTCAGCCACTGTGTACCTGACTTAGAAAACTGAAAAAATATGAAGAAGCTGGGAACTTCAACATGACAATAGCACACCTATGTGTCAACTTGAGATCGCATGCTATGTTTGTGCAAAGCACGGCAAAGGCAAGAGAAAAGACATCCATGAAAGGGGAAACTTTTGAATGGAAGCAAAAGTTAAAAAATAAGATTACCAGAAAGAAAAGCACCCGGGGCACAATTTAAAAAAAAATGATAATGACAATTAGGTCACAGCTATGATCCTACTGTGATTTCATTCATCTATTTCTCTTACATATGTTGACTTAGTAGGAATCAAGTTAACTAATCCATAGTTAGTTTAATTCTTATCAAGCTGTGGAGAGGAGATAAAAGTTCACAACTAAAAAGAGAGGAATAAGAAGAAATAAATCTAACTTAAACTTTTTTTTTCAATAAAAGATATTGGAACTAAGCTGATCCCTTAATCAAAGAGATCTTTTTAAATGTGACATTTTATGGACAATAAGATTAAATGGGGATTTTGTCTTCAGATGACATTTACATTCTCAATTATGAAACACGTTGTCTAAGCATGGAATTCAGTTTGCTATAGATTTCAGCCAGTTACTATTCTGGAATTTGAACTGGGACTTAAATGACCACACGGAGGAGAGCCTTTTCTGTTGCTGCCCCGACCCTGTGGAACGAGCTCCCCATGGAGATCCGTACCCTCACCACTATCCAGACCTTCCGCGCAGCCCTCAAGATCTGGCTCTCCCAGCAGGCCTGGGGATAGGTTCCAATTACCCGCCCGAGTGTTTGATTGCTGAATGAAAGTTGTGTTTTATTATTTTTTCTTTGTGCACATATTGTTTGTTTCTGACCTTGCACCCCCCTCCCCTGTGGTTGTAAGCCGCCCTGAGTCCCCTCAGGGAAAAGGGCGGCATATAAATCCCAATAAACCTTAAACCTTAAATGCAGTTCTTCCAAATCAAAAGTAATTAAAAAATAATAAGACAATAATTTTATTTATTTATCCCCCTCCTTTCAAGATGGCTGCTGCTTGGTAAGGTTTTCTTTTTTCTCTTACCAATGATCTGCTGATTTCGCTGCTATTGCTGGTTCTTTGACAGTGCTCCTTTCTAGTTTTGTATGGGAGCGCTTAGGAATGACCTAAGATGACTTTGGACAATCATGGATCCACTGGGGAAAGGGGACCTTGAAGATTTCAATTCCTTCTTGGAGTGATTGAAAAATCACTGGGTGTATCCATCTCCCTGTTAAGCATTTCATTTTCTAAGCATGCTGGAATTTTAACTTTCACTTTTTGACTTATTTCTTTTTTAAAAAGTTGATCAGTGGTTGAATGCTGGTTTATTTCAATCCTTGCTTTTTCTCTTTTTCCCTCCTTATATATGTTGTTCCGGACAACACCTGTCTCTTCTGTATGGAAAGCATGGCAATGTTTGGGGAGCTGGTGACGAGACATTAAACTTTCACCACAGGATTCCATATTTTTTGAATTTGCAAAATACCTGGAGTTTCAATTTCTATTTAATTTTTCTTATAATTTTAGATTGAAATTTAGAGAAAAAAAAGTTTGTTTGTTTTCCTTCTGATTAAATTCTATAGATTAAAATGACCAAACAGTGTATGAATATAAGAAAGAAGGGTGGGAAAATATGCAGCTTCTAGCTGGTTTTCACTTATGTAAATAATCAAACTTTAATGAATCTTCAAAAAATGTAACAACCTGAAGCTTTGTAACCTGAAGATACACAAAAGGACTTTGATCCACTTCTAGATCAAAGAGATAGTCTCATGGCTGAAGAACCAGTGAAGTGGATTCCATTTGTTGTTCAGAAGTTTATGTTTAAGTCTGTATACTTCTCCAATATTACAGCCTCAGCTGTAAGAGAGGGAGACAAATTCCTTTCCTGTATGAAGGAATCCCTTTCCTCTACGAATACAGTGGAAAGCTGGATGGCTTTATTATGGTTAACTGGTAACAATCTTTGCTTGAAGAAAGACATATTCTGGAAACTGAATGTATTACACTTAAATAACAATTGACAAGAGAGGCTATTAAGAAACAGATGTGGATTTTTGATTCAGGACAATTTATTTATAACTTTTGGGGTGATCAGGGATAGTTAAGATACCATGGTAATTTTCTATGAGTGGGTTACAATAACAGTTCATTAACAGAGTGATTTGAAATTTCAATTTGGTTCTGATTTAATATTAGTGTTTTTCCTGCTAACTACTTGGTTACCAATATAACATATAGAAGACAGTTCAATAGGTTGCTAATAGATTAGTAGTTTTAAATTGGGGGGGGGAGTTTCACAAGAGGTGGGAACTAATTAGTAATATATTAATCAGTATTCAATTAGAAGGCATAATATTCTGCATGTATAAGGTGTATTATATTGAAAGGAAAGACAAGCCATTTTGATGTCTTTCCCTTTCTTCAAAATTTCTACAAATCTCATCTCATCCCTGGTCTACATTCCCTTAGTCCTGAATATTTATCCTTTACTTCTTGTATTGTTAAGTCTACTTTCTTTTAGCATGAAGCACACATTAGGATAATATTGGTTAATGTCAGAAACATTCTTAATTTCAAGAAATAGGCATCAAAAAGATGCACCTGAGAATTTATGACAGGGACTCTCAAAAACCTTTTTATTCATCACAAGAACAACATTTCTAAAAAAGGAGGCACAAGCTTTTGGTCACAAAATTATGACCACCATCTTGTCTTTTTGACTGCCTGTTCATGACTCCCCAGTCCTAGCTAGTTATTGAAGTACTTAAGAAATGTTGTCGTCCTAACTAGTAGAGGTAATAATTACTCTTCTGAGAATGAACTTTAACTTTTAATAGATTTATATGCCGCCCAATCCCGTAGGACTCCGAAATGAAGAGATACTCCTCATCATCTTGAAGGAAGCAATTGTATTATTGAATAAGAAAAAAAAAGAAAACAGTTTAAAATAAAAAATAAATAAATTTTGTACTATCATAAAGTAAATCTCTACATATTTAATTATATTACTGTTATGTCACATTTTATACCTCCAGAGGCAAACTTTGGGAATCATAATTTGTGCATTCTTGGGTAAGAGGAGTCCAATTTTTTAATTATTGGCAATAGCTCAATGAAATCCACAGTTACTATGCTTTCATGCTTACACAGAATAAAGAATCACTATTTGATTAGTTATTCTTTAGCAAGATGTATGTAGATATATAAAATAGAAGCAGAATTTATGCAGTTTCACAAGAAAACATTGAATTTTGAGTTATGCTAATATCAACTTTTTCTTTGTTCATATTTTTATTTATTTTATTGCCCAATACAAAATAGTACATATTACCTCCTGAAATTTTGCCAGGTTTTGTGGGAGAACTGTATTTTCACATGAAAATGAATGAACTATCAGATGATCAATAGCCTAGGATCACTGGTTAGGAACCATTTGTGCCCCAAATTACTCACAATCTGATCCCTACTGTTATATCTTTTTTAAATTAGTAGAACTAGTTGTTCATTAAGTGCATAAAACAAAAATATGTTGAACTCTTCCAATCCATTCCTTAAGTATGTATTCTGTAACAGATTACATTTGTATTTGTGGTATGTTATTTTATAGGACTATGATACCTAAGCATATTAATAACTCATCGTAATTTTAATAGACATCTTGGATGTCTTTAACCCAGACTTTGTGTGCGTGTGTGTGTATGTATGTATATGTATAGAATATGGAAGTCTGGGTTAAAGGGATTGTTTTATATTTTGAAATAAAGTTTAAGAGATTAATGTCTCAATGACCTGCATTAAATGACATTATCTCATTTGATACTTAGAAAATGCAGTACTAAAAGAGTGTGTAGGTTAATAGTTTGTATGTGTAGTGGAGAAATATATTCTTCCATTCAGCAGTTTAAATTCTTATCATTTATTAAAGTAATATGCTCCCATCTCCCTGAAAAGGTGTCTCTGGGCTGCTTACAGATCATAAAAAGTTATATGAACAAGGAATTAAAATTTTTAAAACTATGCAAAAACCCAGAACCAAACAATTTATATTTCAAACATGGATACAGAAGTCTCAACTGATTCTTGTAGATAACAAACCTTGTGATACAGGCTTTCCATGTGGTCAGAAAGATGCATTATTCTTCAGGCAATGAACTTAGAAAATGAAAACATATTGATTTTGAAAAGCAAAAAAAAAATCAAAATTAAAAGTTGTGTCAATACACATCTGTAGAAGTAAATAAATCAGTATTGGCTGTCATCATTTAAGTCGGAAACTGTTGCTTCCAGATCTCCTAATGACTCATTTTAAGATAGTGCCTTACATGTCCTGGGAATTTCCTCTGACAAGGTCTGTTAGTATATAAGCCAGAGAAGTGGTGAAGCTCAGTCAAACACAGGCTTTCTTGAGCAAACAGTCTTCTGCTCTCCAGAATCGCAGCCAAGAAAACAATTCCCTCTCTTGTCATGGACTTCAAGGCTGCGACTGCATTTTTGGCTCTTCTCTTGGTCTCTGCAACACTGACAGAAGGTAGGCAGAGTTTGTATGATTTGTATGACAGGCTAAACTATTTTCTGGGGAAGGTAAGCTTACTGTTGTTAGGAGAAGAATAATTGCTTGTAAGGGAAAAATCATTTTCAGTAAGAAGTTGTTATTTCATAATTAAATGCTAAACAGACTTTCAGAAGTCTTTTGACTTCCAAAGGAAAATATACTTTTGTACTTTTTCTTCTCTTTTTAAGTAAAACATACTAAATGCAGTTTATGCATAAATTTATTTAAAAGGACAAATCTTTCAGAAGTTGTTATTAATAAATGACACGTCTAGATCCTAGAGTAACCTACATTTGAGCACTAGATCCTAGGAAATATTAATGGGGAATAGTTGCATTTACCACAACTTTTTAATGATCTGGATGGTTGTTACAAAGAAAGCAAAAGGTTTGATTAGAGATAGATCTATTGTCTCAACTAGCAATGCAATTGCAATGCAAATATTTTTTACTATAATCTGCAAGTCAAAATGTTATTACTTCCTTTTTTTTGCAGATAAGATTTGAGAGATAATAAATAAGAGAGCACTGATAGGAATAATTAACTTAATGAGTTTAGGGATAATTGAAATGATTTTCATAAATGGGACTGAATCAGGTTAAAGAAAAGCATATTACAACAAGCCTTTGGAAAAGAGGTTTAAAATATATGATCAAGTGAGCTTATTTTTTATACTTCTATTTTTTTTATAGGAGCTTCTTTGTCCCGGGTAGGTCTTGAACTTCGGTGTCAATGTATAGAAACCTATTCTAATCCCAGCCTCCGTGGACACATTGCAAGTGTCAACTTGATCAAAAGTGGGCCACATTGTAGTAGCATTCAGGTCATGTAAGTATACTTTTGCTACTTCATATTTGCCTTTGGTTTTAAGACACAATTTACCATGAAGCATTGCTGCTCAACTGCCCCATGAAAACCTTGTGCACAGATCTTCTGATTTTTTTATTAAAACCAAATGGTTGGTGTGATTTGTATGATTGGAAAATCATAGAAGTCTTGTAGATTAAACCAATAAACAGACAAATTGAAAGACAGTAACCTTCTGCAAACTCAGTGCTTGATTATCATGATTTTCATTTGTTGCAGTGCAACTCTTAAGGATGGCAGACAAGTGTGCTTGGACCCCACTGCACTCTGGGTGAAAAGAGTCATCACAAATCTTCTGGAAAAGTAAGCCCTTATTTTCTTCTAATTTTAAAAAAACTTACAGTACAATTTTTTCTGAATGTGTTTATTCAAAATAAGTCTTATCAAAGATAGTGTTTAGAACATAGAACATAGATCATAAGATTTGAATGACCTTAGAGGTCTTCTAATCCAATCTCCTCCTCAAGGCAGGAGAACCTATACCATTCTGGACAAATGGCTGTTCAATCTTTTCTTAAAACCCTCCAGTGATGGGGCACACACAATGCCTGGAGGCAAGTTGTTCCACTGATTGATCTCAAGTCAGGCAATTTCTCCTTAGTTCATTGGACTGGCCAGAAATGAGCTTCACTGTTAGACAAATAAAGGAAAGATTCTGGAACTGGACATACCCCAGCAGAGACTAGCATGACTGCATATCAGTATTTTCTTCTGGAAATTTGTTTTATAGGTGTACCTATATGTTGTAAACAACTCTTCATTTTCCCCCTTCTTTTTTCCTCACTCCAGGGCTAAGAATAATGCGGAGACACAATCATAAGAAAAGCTTCAAATTATCTCACTGTTGGCATCCTTAAAAGAAGCTGAGCCATTTCCAACAAACCTACATTTTAAGAAGAGTCTTTTATATTAACAACTTTGAAAAATTATTTATTGCATAAATTTATTGAGAGAAAATCATTAGAAATGCATCTATCACATGCATAAAGGAAATGTCCTAATGCAAAGATAAGATGGGGAATAAAGATTTGGAAAACAAAAGACATTACTAAATGCAGTTAAAATGGAAGTCTCATGGTGGTTGCATAAGATTGCCGTGAGAGTAAAACAAATTGGTAATAGTTTCTGTTACCCTTGGGCACAGAGCAACCTATAGATTTGCATAGGTATTTGATGAGAGTCAAAGCCAGCCTTGGGCTGTCTATTGTGAGAATCAGGTTAGAGTGCCAATCTAAAAAGGTCCAGGTTGAAAGCCCAGTTTGGCCATGAAACTCCTGAAATGCCTTCATCTAGTCACCTGACAGGATTGTTGGGAGGCCAAGGGGCAAGAATCATATATCTTGTGTTGAGCATTGAAACTTACTATATTCGCGAATGTGCATTATTCTCAGAGTGTTTCTACCTTATTGTTTATTAATATAAGCATATGTGAAGTATTATTTATTATTCTAGAAGATATTTATATCTGAGCATTTTAAAATTATAATGTTTATGTTGAGGGAACCAGATATTTCAAAGAGTGTTTATAGTGAATTTTTCTGTGAAAAGCTTTTTACCCAGAAGAGGTATCTGGAACTTTCACATCCATAAGATGATCATTTAAGACTTATTTATATATTTATTGAACAATTACTGAATACTGTTAAAATATTTTTGTACAACCAATGTGAAATTAATTAAATTATTTTAATGATGAAATATCATTTTAGTTTTGTCTTTTAAAAATGTAATACTTTAAACTGTTGATGACACCTCCCTTAGTTTCCTATCCTGTGCTCAAAGAATTCATTGATAAGCAGGATAGCAGTCCAATATCTTTTCTTTCTCTTTCCTCACAAATATTCACATGAATACATTTTATTGTATGGCTTTGGCATCTGTAGCAAGAGAAATACCTTGAACGTTGAGCCCATTTATAGTTGAAGGTGGGATTTCTCTTTTTCCCTCTATCCTTTCCATCTTCTTGCAAAGTTGGCTTACAGAAGTGTGATTCAACCTTCAGAAACAGATTTTTTTCACCCTCCTGCCCCCTTGGAATAGAAACGAAACTCACCAACCCCCCCAAAAAAACCTCATATATGTTATGAGCTTCTAAAAAAATAATAAAGAAAAAAACTTCAATTTATAGTGACATGATATATGTATATATTCTCTTACACAGAGAAATCAGAATAAGAAAGAATAAAACTTCTGAAACACATACAGCAAAATAATTAAAATGTCTGATTCCTGACTAAACACATTGACTATTTCTACAGAACAAAATCTCTTGAAACAGTTATTCTCCCTCCTTATTAAAATGAAACATTATTGTGATCATTCACCAGTACAAGGGGATTAGTATTGAAATATCAAAAATAAATTGACAATATCAGGTTAATTAGGAAAGGTAGAAACAAGCAAAGAATTTTGGCTAAAAGACAATCTTAATTTTAAAAAATGATAAGATGCTTGTTCAGACTACACATGTATGGCAAAAGAAAAAAAGGTTAAATTTAGCAATCTGGGTAGTATAAACATTGATATAGCAATACAAATCTAAAAATGAATATTGGTAGATTAAACAATAAGTTATCTAAAAGGCAACATTCTCTTTCAGACCCCTGCAAACCTGAAGGGAATACATAGTAGTACAATAGCTGACATAACATGTACTATTTTCACTAAAGCATAAAAGAATAAGTTAATATGTCCATGCTTAATGCTGAACCTGGGCCATTTATTTATATTTAGACAGGTTCAATAGTCTTAATTGCTTTCTGCCTAATTTTGCATCCCTACTTATCTACTCACAGTTGCATGCTTTCAAACTGCTTGGTTAGCAGGAGTTAGGGTGAGAATGTGAGCTTACCCCATTGTGGGACACTCAGGTCTTAAAGGACTTGAGCCATCACGCTACCCCAAATGAACTTCACTGGGATGGTAACAGGGCTTCATGATGTTATGCTGGTCACATGACTGCAGAAACTTCAGACAGCATAGGCTCAATGAATCTTGAAATGGAGATGAGCATTGTTCTCCATAGTTGGCAATAACTAGCAGAATAAAAACTTGTTTACTTTTGCATGCTGCCATACAAATCCTGACAACCTCATGTGTTTTAGGATTGATGTCAAAATGGAGAAATGGTTATACTGATGAATCCTGTTCTGCTGGTCAGGGATGGAGTAATTAGAGCATTTTGAGATTCTGTATAAAAGCTGACAATATAGGAGAATATAGTTTCAACCCGTCCTGGATCATAAGGACACACCTGTAATACATATAGTATCTTTTTAAATCTTCCAACCAAAAGTGCTTATATTGGGAAAGTGTTATATTAGGCTAAGGTGAAAGTCCTTCTCTGATTTAGGATATTAAGTTATATGATATACACAGCTACTCACAGACTGGATCTCAAACTATTTACCATGAGAAACTAAATGGTATTACTAGATCCATTTGAGGATGTTGTTGCTCAGAGCCAAGGTGGCGCAGTGGTTAAATGCAGCACTGCAGGCTACTGCTAGATCAGCAGTTCAGCGGTTCAAATCTCACCGGCTCAGGGTTGACTCAGCCTTCCATCCTTCCGAGGTGGGTAAAATGAGGACCCAGATTGTTGGGGGCAATATGCTGACTCTCTGTAAACCGCTTAGAGAGGCCTGAAAGGCCTATGAAGCGGTATATAAGTCTACTGCTATTGCTATTGCTATTGCTATTGCTCATAGTCCCAAATATAAGAAAATGGGAAAAAGCCTTATGAGAAAAGGCTTGCTGTAAACTACTGGTTTCTACCTGCTTTGAAATTGGTATTCTAATGTTAGTGGAACTAAAGATATAGGGGAAAGTGTCAGCTTCAGCCAGTAAATACAACTTGCTATATTCTAGTCTCTACTCTCAGCTTCCATGTCTAGTAGAGCACTGAGGACACAGCAAATAACTTGGGAGATTGCTGTTAAAACTGGAACTGAACAAGTTCCAGTGCTGCAAGACTGAAAGGGAATGGAGAGTGCAAGATGATAAGTCCTTTTTTATGCTCTCCACTGACCACAAGCCACTCCTTGGGCTTCTGGCCGGTGACTGTTCTAACCCTCCCATTCTCTCTCCTTGGATGAACTGTTGGATGGAGTACCTTGTAGCATATTCCTATATGCTGCTGTATTATCCAGGCAAGCAGCTAGGGCATGCCGATGCTCTCAGCTGCTGCCCTCTCCCTATGACTGACCCACAATCTGTACCCTCCTTATCTGTGCTGCCCATTGCCTCTCTTGACCTACCTCTAACTGCCTCGGACATGGTGCCCACTCTATGGCCAACCCTGTCCCTTTCCAGATCTTCTCGTGGGTCTTGAGAGTTGGCCTATGGGCAAGGTCTCCAAGGAATTCCGCCCCTTTAAAACCCACCAGTTGGAGCTGTCCATCCACAGCGGGTGTTTGCTTTGGGGGGATAGGGTCATCATCCCCCCTCCCTCTGCCGCCAGGTGCTTGACCGCCTCCATAGGGACCACCCAGTCATAGCTCGTATGAAGGCGTTAGCTCGCAGCTATGTCTGGTGGCCCTGCATGGATGAGGAGATAGCAGCCTGAGTGGGCCATTGCTCCCTGGGCCAGTTGTTCTGCCCCGTTCTGCCTGCGGCAGCTGCCCAATATTAGGAGGTTCCTAAGGGACCCTGGTCTAGACTCCACTTAGATGTCACGGGTCTGTTTCATGGGCAGATTTCCTGGTGGTTGTGGATGCCTATTCCCGGTGGGTGGAACTTATTCTAATGTCTTCTAATGTCACCACGGAAAGCACTTTGTGGGCCTTGGGGTACCTTTTCATGACCCACAGGTTGCCGGATGTTGTAGTGTCTGACAATGGGCCGCAATTTGCATCCACAGCCTTCCAGGAGTTCCTGGCCATGCAAGGGATCTGCCACGTGCCTACTGTCCCATACCATCCTGCTTACAATGGCCAGGCGGAACATGCCATCCTCTCGGCCAAAGAGGCACTGGGCAGGATGGATAGGGGCAACTGGCTGGCAAGGGTGGCCACTTACCTCTTGGGTCAGCACTCCACCCTTTGCCCTGTTTCCAACAAAATCCCTGCCGAACTGCTGATAGGCTGACACCTGCAAACCACCCTGGACAGACTGCACCCACTCTATACAGGGCAACAGCCTGGCAACCTGGGGGCCCCTCCCCGCACCTTCCGGGAAGGAGACCCTGTCTATGCTCGAAATTTTACTAGGGATCCGAAGTGTGTTCTTGCCACCATCACCAGTCCCTGCTCTTACAGGGTCGCCTTCCCAGATGGCAGCGAATGGCGGTGCCATGTGGATCAACTGAAGTGTCACCTTCCATCCGAGGCCTCCACTCAATCTGGCCCATCCGGTCCGGCTGCCATCGTCCAGCAGTGGATCCCAGTTCCATTGCAGGCCATGATTTCACCATTGAACGTGACTGCATTTGAGGCCTTCGCCCAGTCAGGCCTTCCCTACCCTGCTACCTCATTTTACCAACCTCGGAATGATGGAAGGCTCAGTCAATCTTGAGCCAGTGAGAATTGAACCTCTGGCAGTCAGTAGAATTAGCCTTCAATACTGCATTCTAATCATTGTGCTACCACTTTTGGACTCTTTGTGAATGCCATTATTTTAGTTTTTCAGCTGACTCTCTTTATAATGGAAGTTTTTCATTGGAGGTTTTCAAGAAAATGTTGTACAATTATTTCTCCAGGATGGTGTAAGGCCTACTGCTTTGAGCAGAGCACTGGACTTGAAGACTTCTAAGCTCCCTTCCAGCCCTATGATTCCATGATTCTACAATGATGTTCAAAACTCTATTGAGTCCAATGGTGTCTTGAGAGATTACTGCATCATCTGCATATAGCAGTATAGTAACATGCCTCTCTGCTATTTTGGAAGGTGGAGGTTTGGGTTCTTCAGACAATCTTGTACACCCTTTTTATAAAAATTAAATAAGAGAGGTGATATGAAACCATATTTTATACTCTAGGTAGTTAGAATGAATTCTTCCAAATATCCTTGAGAGGTACATCTTACTCTAATTGTTCTTTTATCACTTATGAATAAGGAACAATACTCAATGATTAATAATGATATTATACAACATGCTCCATATCTTAATCCAGGATACAGAAATGTCGATCAGTTAGTTAATGTTGAGGCTACCGAGTGCCGAAATGGGAGCGCCCATGGCAGCGCTGACTTTCCGGAAACCAGAAGAGCAGCCATGCAGTGCACACATCTTCCAGTTTCCAGCACACACATGCCTGCCAGCCACCTGATCACATGGGCCATAGATTCCCCATCATGGCTATAGAGAATATTAACCCCTCTTCTGTTCACTCTTCATCCAACAGCTTTCTCTTCTAGTAGTAAAAGATCATAGCTTTTACCTTTCCAAATGAGGGAAATCTTTCTATGTCTATGTGGCAAAACCTAGTCTTACCCATTGGAGGTCTGTATTCATACTCAGTCTCAGAATTAAAGATACTCATTTAGTAATGGGGTTGCTTATTTTATGCAGTGAATGATAACATTATTTTAAAACTTTCATTATTGCCAGATTAAAGATGAAACAAGAACAACAGCAACAGCTCCATGTCAATGCATGTTTGAGGATACCGTACAAAAGACCAAAAGTTCAACAGGGTTCAATAGATTTTTCCTGTAAAGAAATTTATCATCTATTCCTTGCTCTCCTGTTCATGTTTAAATGATAGGAAATAGGCACATAATTAGGGGGATATCAATCTTATTTTGCAGTGAATCTGTGACGCATCCTGGGTGATGGTTTAAACCAGTGTGGAAATGTGAGTGATACCTCAGGCAGAGGCATGTAGGTTTAAGCTATTTGGAAATTATGGTTTTCCAAGGATAAATTACTCAAGTGGACGTGAAAGAGACTGCAGAGTGAGACAAGTTTGTTTCAGTCTGTCTGTTCATATGTGATTGACCAAAAGACATATCAGATCTAAACTTGAACACTTCATTAATCTCTACCCACAGTTGCAACACCAGTTTTGAAAGACTCAAACCTGTCCACGAAATCTATTTGAAACAGAGTTGTTCCTTATTGAATGAGTAAAAGGCCCTTCGGATAGGCGCGGGGCAACGTCCTGATCAGATTTTATGGAGCGACTTTCAACTTGTCGCTCCTGAGGAAGTGGACAAGGCCATGGAAGCTGTGAGTGCCTCCACCTGTTTGCTGGACCCATGTCCCTCCTGGCTGGTCTCGACCAGGCAGAGAGGTGACACATGGCTGGCTCCAGAGGATTGTTAACACCTCTCTTCTGGAGGGATCCTTCCCGCATCTGTTAAAGGATGCGGTGGTGAGACCCCTCCTTAAGAAACCTTCCCTGGATCCAGCCATTCTGAACAACTATCGTCCAGTCTCCAACCTCCCCTTTGTGGGGAAGGTTGTTGAGAAGGTGGTGGCCTCTCAACTCCGACGGACCTTGGATGAAACAGATTATCTGGATCCCTTTCAGTCGGGTTTCAGGCCTGGTTATGGCACCGAAACTGCTTTGGTCGTGCTGATTGATGATCTCTGGCGGGCCAGGGATAGAGGACATTCCTCTATCCTAGTGCTTCTTGACCTCTCAGCGGCCTTCGATACCATCAGCCATGGTATCCTTCTGCTACGGTTACACAAGGTGGGAGTGGGAGGCACCATTCTAAAGTGGTTCACCACCTACCTCTCGGACAGGTCACAGTTGGTGTTGGTTGGGAGACAGAGATCGACCCCAAGGCCCCTCAAATATGGGGTGCCGCAGGGCTCGGTCCTGTCCCCCCTCCTATTTAACATCTACATGAAGCCGCTGGGTGAGATCATACGCCGGCACGGGATTAAATATCATCAATATGCGGACGATACACAATTGTATCTGTCCGCCCCGTGCCAACTCAGCGAAGCAGTTGAAGTGATGTGCCAGTGCCTGGGTCTGGATGGGAGTGAACAAGCTTGCACTCAACCCAGACAAGACCGAGTAGCTATTGATGTTGCCTCCCAAAGATGGTCCAAACATTCCACCTCTTAGCCTGGGGGGTGAAGTTATTCACCCCTTGGAGAGGGCCTGCAATTTGGGGGTCCTCCTGGATCCACAGCTGATGTTAGAACACCATTTGTCGGCTGTGACTAGGGGGGCCTTTGCCCAGGTTTGCCTGGTGCACCAGTTGCAGCCCTATCTGGACCGGGAGGCACTTTGAATAGTCACTCACACCCTCGTCACCTCAAGACTGGATTACTGTAACGCGCTCTACATGGGGCTGCCCCTGAAGAGTGTTCGAAGACTTCAGTTTGTCCAGAATGCAGCCGTGCGAGCGATAATGGGTGTACCCAGATACACCCATGTCACACCTATCCTCCGTGAGCTGCACTGGGCCTCCATTGGTCTCTGGACCCACTTCAAGGTGCTAGTCATTACTTTTAAAGCCCTACATGGTACTGGACCTGGCTACCTGAGAGATCACACAGGTTGGGCCTCCTCCAGGTGCCGTCAACCGGACAATGCCGGCTGGAGGCCCCCGAGGGAGGGCCTTCTCTGTAGCTGTGCCGGCCTTATGGAACGAGCTACCCACGGAGATCAGGACCCTTACCACTCTCCCAGCCTTCCGTAAAGCGACTAAGACCTGGCTGTTCCGGCAGGCCTGGGGCTGTTGAGTAATATTCCAGCCCCACGTGACTGAATGGTGATTTTGTTTTAAATAATTGTACTTTTAATATTTTATGTCTTTGCTTTGTTGTGAGCCGCCCAGAGTCTCTAGGGAGTGGGCGGCATACAAATTTTTATTAAAGTTACAAAGTTCTTTGGGGTCTCTATATTAAATTATTAAATATTATAAACTTGCTAATAGATTCCCCCTCCCCAGAATTTCCATATAGAAGAGGGACCTGAGAATAGCTGAAATCATATATGATTAATTTTATATGTTCCATCTGCTGTATATAGCTCTTGAAAAAAGTGGTTGATAAGCTGTTTTTTTAAAAAAAATTCATCGTTATTTTTGGAGGAAAATGGCTGCGATTTCTTTTTCTAAAACAAAATAGTCTCTCCATAAATTCAGGTAAATAAAAGAGAGGGCAATATTTTCTAGCAGGTTTTTATTACTTTCATTTTTCATAAAGAATAACATTTATTGCAGTTTCACTTCAGCATTAGTTATCAGCCTTCATCCCACATCACTCTAGTTTAGGTTTTAGTAATTCTGTATTTTTTTTTCCCTGTAAAGATTTAGAACTTCAGAATTAGAAAATTACTGAATTCTGATATCTTATACCTGTCACAGATTTCAACTTTAAACAATTTGAATTTATTGCACATTGTAATATGTTTTGGTAAAGTATATTAATTTTAATTTCTAATACCCAACAGACCAAAATGAAAGCTAAGTTTACACCAATACTTGGAGGAGTCCACCAAACATTTTCAAATTCTCTTCAGTCCCAGGAGCCAGTATGATCAATACTGAAGAATTATGGCATTGGCAATGCTGTAATGTATGTGAAGCTTTCATTTATCTATTCCTGTAGGATTTTTGAAATAAATCTGCTCCCTCCATCTCATTCATTTGTGTTCCCAAAATGCTTGCTTGTTGCAGTTTTCCTGAATCTGATGTCTTTTAAATGTGTTGGGAACAACTCTCAAATTCCAATACAATACAATACAATACAATACAATACAATACAATACAATACAATACAATACAATACAATACAATACAATACAATAGCAGAGTTGGAAGGGACCTTGGAGGTCTTCTAGTCCAATCCCCTGCCTAGGCAGGAAACCCTATACCGTTTCAGACAAATGGCTATCCAACATCTTCTTAAAGACTTCCAGTGTTGGGGCATTCACAACTTCTGGAGGCAAGCTGTTCCACTGATTAATTGTTCTAACTGTCAGGAAATTTATCCTCAGTTTTAAGTTGCTTCTCTCCTTGATTAGTTTCCACTCATTGCTTCTTGTTCTACACTCAGGTTCCTTGGAGAATAGTTTGAATCCCTCTTCTTTGTGGCAACCCCTGAGATATTAGAACACTGCTATCATGTCTCCCCTAGTCCTTCTTTTCATTAAACTAGACATACCCAGTTCCTGCAACCGTTCCTCATATTTTTAGTCTCCAGTCCCCTGATCATCTTTGTTGCTCTTCTCTGTACTCTTTCTAGAGATTGCATGGCCCTTGGTTATAAATTCTGGGAAGCATAATGGCATCTGGAAAGCAATGGGTTGCGTCAGGCTTGCTTATTCTACGAATACATAAAAGTAAATTGTAGATATGTAGGAAACATATCTAGAGAATGCATGACAATACATGGATAGATTGCTTTAACCTGCAATTAACTCATCTAGCTGTCACAGAGATGAGCATAAACTATTCAATTATCTGATTGTGATTGAGGTTATTCTCAAAAGAAATATTTGATCAATCACCTGGAGGCACTGAGTATAAATATTTCAACATTATGTACAATAAACTCATTGTGAACCTTTTTATGGAAGAAATTAAATTATATATTACACTTTTAATATTCATTTATTAATTTGTCCTTATACAATTTATAGGAGCCCAGAGTCCCAATGTAGTTTCAGAAATTGAATGGATTATCATCAACAAATTCATCCGACAGATAAAATCCTCTAAATATCTAGGTGAATATTTTCAACCATCTATTTGCCTGACAACCCAAATGAGAGCTTCTCATAAAAGCCCCCCAAATATCTCTTGTAATTGCTAAATTTACATGTCAATTTAGTAATAATTATGTCCCCACAACTATTAAAATATTTCAAGCCAAATATCCAGGTTTGGATACTGTATGGTGTTCAGTAAGATTATTTATAAGAAGTTTCGTAGTTTAGAATAATTCAATCAAAATTCTTGAAAATATTTGATATACTGCTTATTCAATTCCCAATGCTCTAATGTCATTGGAATTAGGCTAATGTGGGGGGGGGGGAAATGAAGTTTGTTTTAGATTCTGGTTAAAGCAAGTCTTTAGTGGATCTCATCTCGCTAGAAAGGTTCTATAAGAAGACAAATGATGATTTCACACATTCCGAACTCACTCTGCTAGCTCTTTCTATTCATAAAACCCTGGCTGAAGTAGAGTATTTGGGAATTTCTACTTTATCCAGAATGACAAAGCCAAAATTTCCTTTCCTCTTATAGCAAAATTGTTCTCTCTCCCTGAACTATCCCTAAGTATTTCTTTAACAACTTATATGTTCCATGTGGAAGACTATTTACTTTGGCCTGAGCTAGGGCACTATTAGGGCATCAATTGATAGATATATTGTATAAGTTTCCCATCCAAAAGCCAAACTTCTTCTGTTCAGACCTGGAGATAGAATCTGTCTCGTATGTGCTATTTAAATATCTGTTGTACACCTAAGAGCAATCCAATTGTTACTACTCTTGTGATCAGGAGGCCATTATGATCACCATTCAGAAATTTCTGAGATGGTTACAAAATTCTGTTCATTAGGTCTAGCTGCTAGAAGTCATCTGGTTTCTTCCTCAAGCTGTTAATTATTGTCTACTAAGGAGGATTTCCCAGGTTTTTACAATTTTGTTTTCTAATTATTGTTTTGTATTTTCCATTTTTTTTATTGTGCTATGTTTTGGAACATAAATATGTTTTTACTGGCTGGTAGCTCTGAGTATATCTTATACTCATTAACCAGCATCCACTAAGCAGAACCCAGCACCAGATAAGCAAAAAAAAAAAAAAATGATAGCAAGGAGTAAAATATTGATGCACCAACCAGTTGTGATTCTATTGTTATGTTTGCCAAATTCAATTAACCCAGACAAGTCACACAAGCTCTTAGGATCACCCTCTGGAAATACTTATCTCCTAGAGGGAGGGTAACAGTGCTAGAGGGATTGATTCCAGCAATGTTGAAGCCAATCATACCATGCTGACCAGAGGTGGGTTCCTACCAGTTTGGCCTTTTTGGCCAAGTAGGTAGTAACTCAGCTGGCCACGCCCCCAAACAGGTTCTATTGATGGCACCTACAGTGGCACCATCTTGCTTTCTGCACATGCACAGAAGTATTTTTATAGTATTGTGCATGCGTGTCGTGTTATGAAGGGTTAACGAAAACAGCCAAACACAAAAAAGGTTTGTAAATGCAGTTTGTATTCTTCCTCCGGCACGAACTGACCAACAAAGCACTAAGGCAATGAATAACTTGTCAGAGCTGCCACCCTGTGCTTCCCACCACTTTTTATAATTACATTGGTAATTAAGATAAACAGAACCCCATGTGTGCCCACACCCATCATCTTGTGACCACCTGGCAATTAATCATGGATTGTTAACAGGAGTTTTGTAGTTTCTTCAGCTAGCTAGACAGCTTGTGGAGGAGGGAAGGTGAGGCTTGGCAGCTGGCCCAGTCTTCTCCCCTGAATGGCAGCTCCAGGCCTCTGGGCTGGCTGGAACTGACACATAGTGTGCATAAAGTGCCCTGAGCGAACCAGCAGTAGCTGTAGCCAGAACCACCCCTGATGCTGACTAAGGAAAGCCCAGCAGTCCCTGGACAATCCAGACAATCTCTCCAACTCTGAGGTTCACCCACCCAAACCCAATCAGAAGGGGGTTTGAAAAATACAGAGGACTGAACTCTGCAGTTAGGTAGGCTGTCAAGATGCAGGCTGCCAAGAGAGTAGAATTTAAGCAGTAGTGTACCTCTGCTGTGCATCTGGGTGATGGCATATCAGGACTTGTTTATTGGCCTTTCTTACTGGGAACAACAACTTTTCAATCCTTAGTTCTGTTGTATCTTGAGTTCTGTTCTGTTTATCTTGAGTGGTGCTTTAAATTCTGGACTCAACTTTACTTGAATTTGTCGCTTCTTTATTGGATTTCTGGTCTTGATTTATGCCAAACCTTGATTACATCGGCCGCGCACGTGGCAAGAAAACCCCGCGCAGCAGTTTCTAACTGCCGCGCAATGATTTCTGCCAAAGCAAACGTGGGAAAGTCCTTTGCAGGCAGCTAGAACTGGCCGCCCGCAAAAGACCTCCCCAGACCTGTTTTGATGAGCACGGAGCGACTGATGGTAGTTTGTGCCGGCCGCGGCCTCTCAAACTAGCGTCAGTCGCCCCTGTGTTCAGCAAAGCAAGCCCAGGGAGGTCCTTTGTGGGCAGCCAATCCTAGCCACTTGCGCCCGGCGCTGCGGCTGAAGTAACCGCCCAAAGCCCCTGCCGCCACCAGAATATCTGCTGCCTCCTCCTCCTCCTCCTCTAACAGCACTGGATTTGCTGCCAGCGGCTGAGATGAAGCCGCCAAAGCTCTGGTCAGCAGCCCCGCCCGTGGCAGTGGTGCCTCCCCCTCCACACGGAGCACCTGAGCTGGCCCTCACATTATCCCTCTCCCTTCCTCCTCTGCTGTGCTTTTGAGGAGCCATGAGGCCGTGGGAGCCAGTAGAAAGGCGGCGGAGGGGGCGGGAGCAGGAAAAAAGGCCTCATGTCTTCTCAAAAGCATGGCAGAGGATGAGGCGGCGGCAGGGGTAAATGCGGTGCCCAGCTCAGGTGCTCCGAGCAGAGGTGGTGCCAGCAGGAGCTTTGGCGGCTTCACCTCAGCCGCAGCGCCGGGCAGCAAATGTGGTGCTCCTCTTGGAGGAGGAGGGGGAGGCAGCAACAGTTATTCTGGTGGTGGTGGGGGCTCGTCGGCATCTTCAGTGGCAGCCCTGCCCCCTGTGAAAAAAAACTGAAGATGGAGCAGATCCACGCAGATGATGTCGCCGCAACATGACTGGAGGAGGAATTCTGGGAGTTTAAGTCCACAAGTCTTAAGCTCTCAGGTTTGAAGACCCCTGGGGTTTTTTTCCCTAAAGGGTTAGGGGTGCAAGGGTCTTGTAACCTGACAGCATTAAGACTTGCATGCTTCAATGCCAGAGTTTCTGAGCTAACATGACTGGAGGAGGAATTCTGGGAGTTGAAGTCCACAAATCTTAAAGCTGTCAGGTTTGAAGACCCCTGGGATTTTTTTTTCTAAAGGGTTATGGGTGCAAGGATCTTGTAACAACAGCTTTAAGACTTGCATGCTTCAAATGCCAGACTTTCTGAGCCAACATTTTGGTTGCTAAACAGGACCGTTGTTAAGTGATACTGATATTATATAACACTTTTAATTAAGCGGGTACCTTGAATAAACATAACTTTGAGTTTCAAATAATACTGATTTTGTTGCTGTCTTAGGTGACATCTGTGAAAAAAATTCAGGTGCTCAGGCATGAAAATATGCCGCTCAAACACTATACTTTTCTGCTCACACTGAAAAAAGATTAGAGGGAACATTGCATATGATGTCTTTAGTAATAGGTGTCTAAGCCTTCTGCCTGAATGTAGCTGTCTCCAAACAATGGCAGGCATCCAGCTTGCTATTTTATTGCCTGGCACATAAATTAAACTTATTTGCTGACAACATGATTCCGTTCCCAGACACACTTCATATTGGAATGGAGTTGCAAAAATTGGTGAATATATTTGAATGTTCAGAACTGCTAATATTCTTTGACATACCTGTTAAAATGAAGAAAGAAATATGTTTCAAATGTTTATGAATTAATATTATTAAACATTAATCAATTGTTTAAAAGTTACTTTATTCCTCTTAGGAAGAAAGGAAAAGAAAAAGAGCAAAAGAAATACCAGTAGAATCTGCTGGTTCAATTGGCAGATGTTAAAATGAAGGGACTTTAAAAACTGAATTTTTATTTCAAGTCTTAGCAGTTGAAATTCCAGAAAAAGATGTAATGATCTGACTGAAAAAGAATGAAAATAATTGCTTTAATGTTAAACAGTTGAGGACTAAAAGGAAAATCCTTTAGAGTGTGCAAAAATATAAGGATGGAAGAGTTTGTTTTTAGAATTGCATTATTATTTAATTGAATTACAATTGCTTTAAAACACCAAAGCATGATTTTGTCAACTGGTTTGGGAGTATGAAGGAAGATCAAGTGGCTAATCTGATAGTGTTATCACTATTGGTGGATAGTGAATGAGCTTTTAATAGGCTTTTTATTATATAGTGGATTTTTAAAAATATTGTAAACTCCCCAGAGCCATATGAGTATAAATTGGACAACTATATAAATCTTGTTGCACACAGATGGACATTGTTAAATTTACATGTTTTCACATGCTCACCAGTGATTGGTTGCCCAAACCCCGGGAAGTTTAAACAACTGTCATTGGCTTGCTGGGCTGCCGGAGCTCCTTAATTTATATATTTTCACATGCTCACCAGGGATTGGTTGCCCAAACCCCAGGAGGTTTAATCTACTGTCATTGGTCGGCTGTTCTGCTGGAGCTCCATAAAAGGCGAGCTCCAGCAGCCCAGCCAGTAGAGCGCAGTCACTCTGGCAATAAAAAGTGCAGAAACTCACTCGCGCCTCTCGCCTGCTGCTTCTCACTGATCTAACACTGGCGACAAAGGGGACCAGAGAAATCTCATTGGACAAGCAGCCATTTCACACAAGGACCAAGACCCTGCACCACAGCACGAGATGGCCTCGCAAGCATCCCCTACACCAGTGATCTTTGACCCATAGACAGAGGACTGGCACACATACATGGGGTGATTCCAGATGTTCCTGGAAGCCAACAACTACCTGGATTGGCCGGACAATAGGAAGCGGGCATTATTCCTAACTTACTGCAGAATGAAAATCTATAAGATGGCACAGACATTGATTGTCCCAGCAGATGTAGAGACTGTTGCATGGACAACTCTACAACGCACCCTGGAAGACCACTACATGCCATCCGCCACCCCCATGGTGAGCCAGAACGAATTTTACCACTGGCGCCAATGGGAAGGAGAGATGGTGAATGATTTTGTGGCCAGCCTCTGAGAAATCGTGATCTGGTGCGAATTCATCAACCCAGAAGAAATGATGACGGACCGGATCATCCTAGGAATGAGAGACCTCTCCTTGAAAACGAAACTGCACATCATTTTTTATGATCATGTCCTGGCAGACCATTAAGAAATTGAACCTGACAGCCAGAAAGAAGCTCCTAAAACCACCAAACATCCGGCTCAACTACCAGGGAAACCAGATCCAAGTCCTAGGAAGAATGGAGGTCGGGGTGGTGTTCCATGAATTCCAGGGCCATCTACCCCTCACGGTCATCGCCAGCCACTGACTATCCCTACTGGAAGTGGAATGGTTCAAGCCCCTGGGGTTAGACATCACCAGCCTGCATCGAATCTCAACCCATGACCTGGATCAGCTACTGGCAGAGTTCACGGACGTTTTCAACGGGGTCCTAGGTAAGTATACGGGGAAACCCATTTCATTTATCCTAGATAAAACCCCCATCAGGCTGAAACCCTGAAGGGTCCCCTTTGCTCTAAGGCCCAAGGTGGATGAGCAATTGGACAAACTAATTGCCCAAGGAATCTTCATGCCAACCGACCGTGCGGTATGGGAAACCTCAATAGTCACCCCATGAAGCCAGATGGTTCTGTCTGCCTCTGCACAGATTACAAGTGTTCGCTGAATAAGGCTTTACAACAAAGCACTTATCCGGTGCCAGTTGTGCAACATCTGTTGCATTCCCTAGGAAGCGGGAAAATGTGGTCTAACCCCTTTTCTCCAAGTCCTATCACATCTCCCAAGGCTCAGAGGCATTCCCCTCCCACCATCTCTATCCTAATTCTTTTTTTCCAAAGAAAAATGTAGATCTCTGACTTATCTCTTTTCAGTCTGAGATCTATATTTTTCTCCAGAAAAAACTGTTAGGGTGGAAACTGTGGGGAAAGGTGGGGCATCTATGCCTTGGGAGCCTTACCTCAAGGTCAGAGTTGAAAACAGCTCCCAGGTTATTTCCAAGGGTGAGACACTGCTGTAGATAGAAGGGATAACATAATCCCACCATGTGATTGTTTTACTGTCTACTGTTTACTTTATAAATTGAAATGTGAATGTGCCACACATTTATTTCATCTTTGTTTTTAAAATCATGTAAAATATATAATTGTGGACCAGTAGGCAACCTGGTATGTAAAATCGCAGAAAAATAGAATCATAAATTATCTTTAGATTTGTTTGTAGAAGCAATTGCAAACAAAGAAAAGAGGAAGGGAAGATAAATATTAACTTTGCTTTTCATGACTCAAATTTTTTATTATGTTCTTAAATAATCTTAGGTAGCTGCAGCAATGCATTCCTTGTAACAGTTTTGATGGTGGTGGTGATGTGGGGTGTTTCCATCATTGAATCACTTCTAACCTTGGCCTGATCCACATCATTTCCCCTCAAAAGGCAGATCAACTGAAATCAATTGAAATATATGTTATATACTAAACAAGAGCTAAATTATTTGTGACTGATTCAATAATCGATTGTATTTGAAATACAAATAAGTCTGTATCCAACTTAATAAATATATATCCTCATACACGTTTTGAACTTATGTTCATAGTCCATTAACTGTGGCATTGTTTTGTAGTTCATGTCAAAGGTGAGTTGCCAATGTTTTTTGCTACCAGCGGGCGTGCTTCTGATTGTGGTTGTTAAATGATTAGGCAGATCATTAAGCAGAACAAAGGAATACCTCAGGGATGGGGAAGGCCCTGGGGGCCTCCACCTGTTCACCTGGCCACCAGGCCGTGGAGGCCTTGGTTGGCTACAGGGCCCAATGAAGTATGCAAAGCTGCCATGGGCCAGGAGGCCTCAACAAACTACAAGGTCCATCAACCCATCAATGCATATAAATTGTTCCACTTTCCTTCCACACCCATTCAATCAAGGTTGCTACAGGCAGGTGGTACCATTCTGCAGGAGAGCACCATTCTCCTGTCCCTTCTAGGCATAATGAGCAAGATAATAAGGTCCATTTCTGCATGGTAAGGAAAGAGGTTGGCTCTCCTTCATACATAGAAGGTATGGCACAGAACAAAAACTTAATTTATCAAAACCTAAGTTTTGTTTTTTCACCCGCTAGAAGAATGTCCTCTTTTCTTTATTCATGAAAGGGAACTCCTCCAGAGCAGGGGAGGAGGGTGCAGAAAAGTAGCTTTGTAGCCCTCTCCGTGCACAGAAGGAACTCTTCAATGTGGTGCAGAAAGGGCTGTTGGATCTTCATGGTTTAAGATTCATCTCTGCACTCTACCAGATGATTTTCCTTCTATGCAGGAAGGAGAGTGATACCTTACTGCGGGTGCAGAAGTGGAGCTTATATGGTGGATTATAAAGCTACCCACATGAGGCCATCATAACTAAAAATGGTCATTAAACGATTTAATGTTTAATGTTAGCAGTAGTCATACCTACCAGTATTTATCATTTCCAGACCACAGCACAAGCAACCTAAATTCATTCTCATCTGCCCTGGTTTTAAAATTGTATTATCCATTGTCTTTTAACAATTCTTTCTAAATGTAGTATTTATGATGCTGATACACAATCTGATGATCTGGGATTAGCATTTCCCAGACTCCTATTCAACAATGGACCTTCCCTCACTAGTTATCTTTTCTATGGCCATTTTGCCTCACCCTTGTTTTCTGCAAACGAATCAACCTATATAGTATCTGATCTGAATATTGAGAATATATTGTGAATACTATGGCCATTCTGCAGGTGCCTTACATACACTGGTATACCAGTACTTTGGAAGACTATTAGACCAAGGATTAAACATATATGAATTGTCTTTCAAAATAAGATTTGTAAAGTGGGAAGAATTGTTTTGCTATTTCTGTTCCAAGTAGATGCACCACCAGAATGCTACTGCTTCCGTTCAACAAAACAGAAGCCATGCTTTCTACTATTCTTATTTTGAAAGGAAATTATGAACATTTTGCTTATTCTAATACAGTGAGATGGATCTCCTGTACAGGTAGTTCTCAACTTATGACCCCAATTGACCCCCAAATTTTCATTGCTAAGTGAGACAGTTGTTACACCAGTTTTGCTGTGTTTTATTACTTTTCTTGCCAAAATTGTTAAATAAATCTATGCAGTTGTTAAGTTAGTAAAAAGGTTATTAAGTGAACCTGGCTTTCCCAATTACTTTGCTTGTCAGACAGTCACAAAAGTTGATCACATCACTCTGGGACACTGCAACCATTGTAATGCCAAGCATCCGAATTTTGATTATATGACCACAGGAATGCTGCAATGGTTTTAGATGTTAAAAAGTAACTTTTTCAGTGCAGTTACATCTTTGAACAGTCACTAAATGAATGACTTTAAGACAAAGTCTACCTGTACAGGTTCCCCCCTCCTCCTCCTTACATTCTTCCTCTTTTTATCAAGCTCTACCCTTTTAAATATACATTTACTGATCATTCAGCAATCTACCAATTGCTTCTCTTACAGATTGTTACAGTAAAGCTGTAAAAACAGGGCCATTCATGTGCCTCAATACTGAGTCAGATTAGGATAGGATAGAATAAGGTAATGTAGAGTACGGTAGGAGAGAATAGAATAGAATAGAATAGAATAGAATAGAATAACAGAGTGGGAAGGGACCTTGGAGGTATTCTAGTCCAACCCCCTGCTTAGGCAGAAAACCCTACACCACTTCAGACAAATGGTTACCCAACATCTTCTTAAAAACTTCCTGTGTTGGAACATTCACAACTTCTGGAGGCAAATTGTTCCACTGATTAATTGTTCTAACTGTCAGGAAAGTTCTTCTTAGTTCTAACTTGTTTCTCTCCTTAATTAGTTTCCACCCATTGCTTTTTGTCCTGCCCGCAGGTGCTTTGGAGAAGAGCTTGACTCTCTCTTCTTTGTGGCAGCTCCTGAGATATTGGAACACTGCTATCATGTCTCCCCTAATCCTTATTTTCATTAAACTAGACATATCCAATTCCTGCAACCATTCTTCATATGTTTTAGCCTCCAGTCCCCTAAGTCTCCACATCTTTTTTACATCATGATGATTAGTACTTGGCGATCAGCACAATGCAAATTATCCTGACATGTTTTTTATGTCATCTTAAGGATTATGAAATGCAATTTGACATGGCTATTAACAAGAGCTTTAAGGAAGATTGCACAATATCCCTGAAATTCTTTTCCTAAAAATTCTTTATTGGATGACTTGAGCTGTTGGAGGGAATGCTTAAATGTATTTTTAATGATATACTCTAAAACTCCTCACTATAGTATTCAATGTTCTTAAGATACTTCAGGCAAAACATATAGAATATCCTTGTGTGGAACTAAGCATTCAGACCTTCAGTGTCATTCGTCTTTGGGGGGAAATATAATTCAGATAAATTATATATATATAATAGACCGTCTCTGATTTCAGTCTGACTTCAGTTTGACCCTACTTGGAACAGTACTCACAAATAGCTTTTTTGAGGGGGTTTTTTTTGGTGGGGGGACAGCAGAGCTCTCTGGTTGTATTCCAAGTACAACAGATTGTCTTCTGAGGAATATTTCCATAAATACTAAATACATAAATGGAAAAATAAAGGATAACTGATACTACACACACCTATTGGTACTTAACAACAGTATCATGTTGCTGGTTCAGAACCTCGGTCATATCAGCATTACTTTTGCTTTTATCTGATCACCTTCTTCCCCAAAATGTCTTCTCAACAAACAACGGGCAATTCCATATTTTATCTTCTGGGCAAGTGGGAAAACTTCAAAGAAAGTATTGGGATGCCTGCATCAACTATTTTTACTTTCTAAGGATACCAACTGGGAATATAAGGGCCAAAAGGTATTTTGAGCAAAAAAAAAAAAAGATGATATGAAGCTGGTGCTTTACTTTTCAGCATACCAATTTCTCATTCCATTTTGATTGAACCAAAACAATCTTCAAAAAATTAAGCCCTGAAGTACAATTTGTAAAATTTCAAGAAAGATGTCTGTGGACTTCTATGGTCCATGAGTACACTTTGTTTATCTATGATTTATGCTAACATGTGAACATTGCAGGTGGCTCCTATCCCTGGTAGGATATAAATGATAATATTTCTATATCAAGTAAAGATTTTGAAAACTGTTTTTAAGTCTTGTGGGTTTTCTGAACCTCATAATTATATATACTAACATTTTTTATTTATTTAGTGTATGGCAGGGAAATCTACACATGCTACCTACCCAACGCAGTCCTAACAGAAATAACAGAAATAATAGAATAACAGAATTGGAAAGAATTTTTGAGATCTTCTAGTCCAACTCCCTGCACAAACAGGAGTCCCTATACCATTTCAGACAAATGCCTGTCCAATAGCTTCTTAAAAGCCTCCAATGGTGGAGTAACCACAACCTCTGAAGGCGAGTGGTTCCACTGGTTGGTTGTTCTCACTGTCAGGAAATTTCTCCTTACTTCTAGGTTGCTTCCTTCTTTGGTTAGTTTTCAACCATTACTTTTTGTCTTGCTTCCTGGCGCTTTGGAAAATAGGTTGAATCCTTCTAGACATCCTAGAACGTTAGTTCATTCTGTTCAACATTTATCCCATGCACTGCAAGGGATGATCTAGTTTTATACCAGCTAATTAGTGGCGCTCAGGTTGCTGGCGCTTTCGGGCTCCTCTGCTGCCCTCGTTTCATTTGCCTCGTATCATGATGCCTCACATCTGGCAAGTTTCAATGCTGACTTCCACTCTCCACACACATAAATGCAGCTAGATTTTCCCCCACTGAAGTGGTACCCATTTATCTACTCTCAATATTGCATGCTCTTGAACTTGTGTAGGCAGCAGCTAAGGATCCAGTGATTGGCATTTATTCCGTCTCACAGAGCTGGATTCAAACTGGCCAGCAGTTCCAGCATCATTAAGCCTCTGGATCACTGTTCCCCTTATACTAAGAGTAATAATTTTGTTTGGGGATGGGTCTAAACTATATGGTTTCCCTAGAAATAAAAAGTAAGCAATCAAGCAATCAATGCACAGAAATGACATCATTACATAAAGGATTCGTCCTGTTAAAAGTCATTGTATCTTGGATATATGAATATCTTACTTCCCCTCACGTTTTAATACTGACCTCTAATTGTCTTCAGGGTTAGTTCTTTGAAAAAAAAAGATTAATTAAAATGCACATACAGAAATTAAATAAACTTTATTTATGTAATTAGTACAAACCATTAAACAGAAACTTAATTGCATCTGTAAACATTCCAGTGCAACAGAAAACATTTTGAAAATATGATGGCCTTTTCCCACCAATGTTCTCTCTTCCATGCCAATATATATAAAATCAAAGATGAAGCATGCAAAAAAAATGATATTGTCACAATATTTAAATACTGACATTGATATTGACTCTTTATTGATTAGCCCTTGGACCATATCAAAGTGCAAAGTTCCAGAAACAAATTAGTAAAATTTGATAAAAGCAATATAAAATGGAATTTGATAAAATACAATATAAAATGGAATTGGAATAAAATACGATTTTAAATGGAATTGGAATAAAATACAATTTTAAATGGAATTGGAATAAAATACAATTTTAAATGGAATTGGAATAGAATACAATAATTTAAGATATATATATAAAATATGATAAAATTATATTTCTCTGTCATCCCTGCAATCTACCCCAATCAGTCCCACGTTTAGATATTTATAAGAACATTTTCAACTAAATGGTGAAATTATTTTCTACTATACTGATGAAAATTGAACAGTCTTGCAAATGGAAAGATATGCTTACACCTTTTCATGCTGATGGAATTTACAAACACAACTCCTGCCAGAACAGTTTCCTTCTCCCTGGAGCTCTAGATATGGGTTTACATTTATAAATGCCTGGAACTTTTATGACTCAAAGGCCAGAGGTAAAAGGAAACCAGGTTGCCAAAAACACTGGCTAGATACTATCATAGCTAACACTAGCCAGAACATAAAACAACTGAAAAAAGCCAGACAAAATGAGAAAACATGGACATCATCATCATCATCACATTGCACCCCCTATCTCAATTTTTTTTTACTCCTCTGCAGATACCCCTGCTTTAGTAAAGTACTTCCTAACCAGTCTTTTATTACTAGACTAGGTTCATAATAGAAGTTTCTTGCTTCATTCTTCTATGCTACATATTGAATCTATTTTAATATTTTGTTGCTCTTAATGTTGTAACTATTTTTGCAGTCCATCCAAACAATTTAGATTATTGAGTGCACTAATAATCTAACTCCTAAATCCTGCAAAATCCTTGGAACCCTGCCTGAGGCTCCGATAAAAAAGGAACTGTCTCTCTCTTATGTAAAAGGTTTTGGGTTGTTTGTATCCCAAGGTTTTCTGATCATTGAATATAATCACCTAATGAAACCTAATAAAAACCAAATGAATAGCACGTGGCTTAGTTCACTTGTATAACATGGTTATTTCTAAGGGTTTTACTTTACTTACTTTACTTACTTTTGCTGTTTTTGATAGGTTGGATTGTTTTTTCCCTTTGTGTAAAGACAGATGCAAAAAACGAATTAAGTAGTTCTGCTTTCTCCCTGTTGCTTGTCACCTTCTTGCCACTTTCTCCCAGCAATGGACCAATTGTTTCCTTGACTTTTTTCTTGTTTTTAACATGTTGGGAAAAGCTTTTTTTTTTTTTTTTTTACTTTTGTCGCAAGCATTTATTAATTGTGAACCACAGCTTTTCTCACTTCAACTTTACGGGCTCTGGCTATTTACTGATATTCTGCCTTATTTATTTGCCCCTCTTTCCACTTTTTATACTTGTCCTTATTAGAGCAATTTAGGATTTATCAAATTAGAGCAATTTAGCAAATTAGAGCAATTTAGGATTGATCAAAGGTGCATGAATATGAATAAATTTATTAAATGAAGAAAAGTGTCTCCTTCCTCAAAAGAGTATTATTTGTGTTTTGACAAACTGAAGTCAGTTTTAAATAATTTCCTTTGTTATGTTTTTATTTAAAAAAAGGGATTGTGAGATAGTTTAAAAAGCATGTACTGTCAAAAGGGAAATGCATGGAGATTAACGATCGTGAGATATTATCTGGAGTCACTATGTTTGATATTTATTACCTGTTTCTCCCCTTCCCCTGCTTTGCATAAAATAGGAGTTGCTGGAAATTAAATTCATGAATCAACTACACTTCCCTATTAACTATATTTACCAGGAAGTAAATTTGCAGACATAAACTTGTTTGGTTTTTAATGAGATATAAGAGATATTACACTTTTCCAAAGAATAGTATTTCAAAATAGTTAGGAGTATTAGATGGCCCTTTGGGTCATACATGAAGCAGGTGTCCCAGATTAAGTTAGTCATCTATAATGGTATGCAAAAATGACCTTGGGAGACAAAGCCAAGAGATGCTGCTACAGAACTGTTAGATAAGAATCTGCATTGTCCACAACTTCATAGTTGGCAGGACAAGAGGCTCATAAGAAACCCACTCTAGTTTCTTGAGCTGTAAAGGAGATAGTGGGAGAATTGTATTTTCAGACTTGCAAAATTCTGTTAATGCAGCTTTAAAATAAAGCAGAATTGCTTATCTGATCCTGTTTCCTATTTGGTCTACCTAGAATGGCTAACACAAATTTACAAACAATATATTGTGTGCAGCAACTACTGGACCGGAGAAAAATGAAACCTAACGTGCAATAAATAGTATCTAAATAATATTCTTTGGATAGGAGATTCCTAACATGCACTGTATAACTTGCATGAGTCTGCATTTAAGTCTATCCTTTCAATTCATTTTTAGAGCAGGCAATGCAGCCAGCAGTGACACTTCTAAGTTTTTATTATTTATTATTTTATTATTATTGGAAAAGCAATGACTGAATTAAAGCGCGGTCCATCATATTGTCCATCCTTAAGTTGGTGTTCCTTTCCTACTTTCTGCTCTGTTTAATGATGTTGTCCTAATCTTTGAATGTGCAGGTCATTATAGGTCAGGTGACTGTGTTTCCCTCCTGGCTTTGTTGCTGCTCTCCCTCCATACATCATCATCATACATTCACCAGTGGAGAAGAAGGCATTCTGAACTCAGGAGTCTTCTCAAAGCTGCCCCCCCCCCCTTCTCTATTTCTTTTAAGCAACTCTTGAGCTAAAATAGAATGAACTAAAAACAAAAACACAGGGAAACACTAAGGTTGTTATGATTCCATAAAAGGGACAAGAAGATCTGTGTCCGGATTGGGCAATTAGCTTGGCAATATAGAATGGGATAGAGAGAACTAGATTTCCAAAATAGGAACTGATGAGGTGAGATATGAAATGAAGAAGAGTCTGATCAATTCAGCTTATTTTGAGACTAGAAAGGAAAATTACTAAAACTATTGCCAGTTTCACCCTCATTCCCAATTACATCAAATCAAACCAGACCCAAAAGGTTTCTTGATCTGACCCTTAATTTGTTAACTTGAGAATGAAAATAAAATGCATTGATTTAAAAATAACACAAGTTGAAGATTACACAGTATCTACATTTCCAGATGTAAAGTATTTTGTACTTTATTTATGTATTATTAATGCAATATACACACAGAGTATCTCTGGGTATCTTACAATATAATAAAAATTAAAAGGTGCTAAAACAATTAAAATTAGAATAAAAAGATTGAAACTTAAGAACCAAAATGATAGGCAACCTGAGGGTAAGAATCTTCTCTAACATTTCAGCCACCCCCAATATAACAGACCCCTGTCGAGATCCCAAGCCATGAAGCAGAGCAAGTTTTTAGGCTCTGGAATGTAGAGATGATCCTCAATATAGGGGAATATATTCCAGAGGAAGGGGGCCACAGCAGAAAGCACTCTTCTCCTGGACTCTGCCAGCTGAAATTCTTTGGCCAATGGATCTGAAGTGGGCCCTTTCCATTGGAATGAGTGGGAAAGATTAGTCACATCAGGGTAAGGCGATTCCTCAGATACCCTGTACCTCTAGCATAAAGGCCTTTAAAGGCAATAACTCATACCTTGAATTGTATCTGGAAGAAACTGGAGATCAGTGAAGCTGATGTAACAGCAGACTTACATATGGCACCTAAGGGGCCTGCAGAACTGTCAGTGCTTCTGCAATCTGTATTAGTTGTAGCTTCTGAATACTCTATAAGGGCAGCCCCATGTAGAACACATTGAAGTAATCCAATGGGACATGACAAGGGCATGAATAACTATGCACATGGTATGTGTGTGTGTGTATTAACTCTTGCCAAAATCTTTAAAATGTTTAATAAAAAAAGTCAAGATCTGTTTTAACTCCAGAGCACAAGTCAAAAAATTATTCAAAAGCTGATGGAGTTGGATAAGTTCAAGTGGAGAAGACTATAGATACCCTTCTGCTTAAAATGGATAGATGTACCAAGCAGGCACTGAAATCAATTTTATGAATGGCCCATTCCAATTCCATTATTTTATCTTGCCCTATCAGGCCTGGGAAAACAACCTGGCCCATCCAGATTCTGAATTGCAACTCAAAGCTAAGACAAAGAAGGGCCTGAAATCCAATAGCTTTGGGAAAGGATTGCATCCCAGTCATTTCAGCTGATAGACTGGAGTAAAATATAGTTTTTGTAGTGTACAATATAGTTTCTTCAGAGCCAGCTCAACTACAAGGTCAACACCATATAGAACAGTGAATCAGAATACAGAATGACAATTGAAAGGGACCTTGGAGGGCTTCTATCCCAGCCATCTGCCCAAGCAGGAGAACATATACCATTTGGGCAAACGGTTGTCCAATCTCTTCAGAAAAATCTCCAGTAATGGGGCAACCACAATTTCTGGAGGTAGGGCATTCTAATAATCAGTTGTTGTCACTGTTAGGAAATTTCTCCTTATTTTTAGGCTGAATCACTCCTTAATAAATTTCTATCCATTACTTTTTGCCCTGCCCAGAGGTGCTTTGGAAAGTAGGTTGACATTTTTTCTGTGACAGCTCCTCAAATATTTGAAGATTGCTATCATGTTACCCCAGTCCTTTGTTAGATTAAATATACCCAATTCCTGCAACTGTTCACCATATGTTTTAGCCTCTGGCCACCTAAACATCTTTGTTGTTATTCTCTGCACTCTTCCTGTAGCCTCAACATCTTTTTTATATCATGGTGACCAAAACTAGACATAGTATTCCAAGTGTGGTCTTACTAAAGTAGCATAAAGTCTACCTATGACTTTGGTACTATTCCTCTGTTGATGCAGCGTAGAACTACATTGGCTTTTTTGGCAGCTACGGCACACAGTGGTTTCCATTAGACTTCTAGATACCTGTTACAATTACAACTGTTGAGCCACCAACCACCTATTATATACCTGTAAATTTGGTTTTTCTTGTCTAAGTGTAGAACTTCACTTTTCTCATCACTGAATTGTTGGATAGGGGCCAGTCTTTGAGTCCATCAAGATCCATTCCTCCCAGCTTGGTGTCCTTTACATATTTGATGGGTTCACCTTCCATTCCCTCACCTAAATTGTTTATGGGGATTTTGAAGAGTATCTCACTGCATGCTTCTCTCCCTGTAGGAATAGGATAACTAGTCAGTTCATAACTGGTCTGTCATTTATGAATCCATCTGGCGCTGGTGCTTTCTACACCACAAGTTTCTATTTTACCAAGAAGTAGGTTGTGGTTGTTGTCTAATGTCTTACTGAAGTCCACATATACTAAGTTGGCAGAATTTCACAGGTCCACTAATTTAGTTACTTTGTCAAAAAAAATTGTCTTGTTTTGACAAACCCACACTGACCTCTGGTAATAGCTTTGCTTGCTTGAGCACTTGCCTATAAAGTTGCCAAGAGTTGAGCAAAACTTAATGGTTAAAACAAACAAAAAAAGACTTGATACTTATCTTTTCCAGGGTCTTTCCAGATATTGATATTCAGGAAAATTGGGCTGCATTTTCCTGGATCCATTTTTCCCTTTTTTGAAGATATGAACCACACCAGCAATTTATATATATAGTTTGTTTGCTTGTGATCAATAGGGAAATGTTTGCCAGTGTCTTCTTCTGGGGTTTCCCCCCCTCTTTCCAGTCTAAGCTTTCATCTTAGGAATGCCTGCTGATCTTTCAAAAACTAACCTCTGGGTCCCTGATGAGTGTTTTGAAATCACCTAAGGCCGATTAGATGCTAGCCCAGCTATATGTTTGGTACCTTTTTCCAAACAGGAGCCCTTTCCTGAATTCTCTTAATAGTTGCAGATTAAGGTGGAGACACTTTTCCCCGATGTCCAGACAATGTAACTTCCTGTTCGTGATCCCCCTCCCTCCCTTTCCTTTTCTTCCTTCCTTCCCTTCCTCTCCCTCCCTTTCCCACTCTTCAGCTCGTAACTCGGAGTTCGAGGAATTGGCTCAGAGATCGTTCTACGCCCTTTTTGCCCTTGCTATCGCAAGGGGTGGGTCTTGACAGCGCCGACGTTGACAGCTTCTGAAGAACCGCTGCCTCTCCTAGGTCGTTATCCCTTTGGGTCAGCCCAAGAAGGATAAAAGCCCGGCGGATGGATGGAGCTGCTCAGAGTGCGCTATAGCCCGTTGTGCCAACATGAGCTGCCTAGCCTCCCGCACGACCCTACTTGTCCTCTTCTTACTGCTCTCCCGGAGCGCCTTGCAGAACCAGGGTAAGCTGATTTCTAACCCCAGGCAGGAAGCTGCAGGTAAGAAGGCGAACGGACGGCCGTCTTCCATCCTGGGCTGCCTGACAGCTATGCGCTGGTAGCAGTCGCTGCCCTTGGGCCAAGCGGAGTTTCTGAGGGATAAGAAGTCATACAACTGTGGTTATGGAATCCTTCCCCACCGTCGCGGGAGGTTGCTAGAGAGCGCGGGGGTCGGCCACTGGTTCGCCAGGCTCCGTGCCGATTTCTCTGCAATTCTACTTCAGAAGTCGTGGTCGCTGGAGGCTTTTAAGAAGAGGCTGGACAGCCACTTGTCTGAAATGGTATAGGGTTTCCTGCTCGAGCAGGGGGTTGGACTAGAAGACCTTTAAGGTCCCTTCCAACTCTTTTATTCTATGTTTTTACTCACTTGCTTAGAAGTATGTCGATTCGTAGTCTTATCGCAGATAACTTTGAAGAAGGAGAATCCAGCTTCCCAGGCTCACACGCGCAAAAACAAACTCTTGTAGGGGCACCCTATCTCTAGGGAATGTTTTGTGCTTCGAAGGTGGTTGTGCACTGGAGCCGCCAGACTTGGAGTGTTTTCTGTTTTCATTTAGCGCAGATGGGAAGAGAAAGCGGTGGTACCTGGGTAGTGCAATTCGAATATGAGAATGTAGAAAACTTAGCACTAGGCGTCTGAAGGATCTCAATGCGGGAGAGAGAAGGGGGACCGAAAGAGAGAGGGAGAGCGCAAAAGTTCTGTGAACAGAAGGTGCTTCTGAGGCAGAACGGTCATCCCTCTCGGTTTAAACAACGATGACACCAAAAAACAAAATGTCTTGTGCTTGATGAATCTCTTCTTGAAAACTCGTCATTCCTGTGAAATCTATATGCTTTCTTGTGGTGCTTTTGCAGAACCAGGAATATTATTGACATTCACATACATAATTTAGGACTCGAATGTTTGAGCACATTCCCAGTCCTATTTACACATTCAGGTGGTTTCAAACTAAAGGTGCAAAATATAACCTTGAATGAAGATAGCAAATATATTTATCAACCAGAAATTGATATAAGATTTTTCCACTGTAAAAATCCCAAGCAATGCCACATATTACAATTATAAAAAGTACTACTAAGGAAAAAAAATATAGTTCATTATTTGTGTGTCAATTGACTAAGATTATCCAATAGTGAAATAAGGTAAATTCTAATTTCTATCCTGGCAAAAGAACTTGCCCAAAAAATTGACAACTCTTTTACTTGTAAAAAACTATCACATTATAATAATTTGAAGGTCGAGTTATATACCATCAGTATGAAAAGAGTTTATAATTTAACTCATTAATAAATAGATCATCTTCAAATAATTCCATAATTATTTTTAGATTAGAATTTAAAACTATCTATTTCTCTTTCTACAAAATAATTTAAAGAACATAAAACATTTTAGCATTTTTTCCAAATATTTTGCTTCCATGAATATTTTTAATTATTTTGTTAAGCAAATTAAAATAATCTATATTCATATTTCTATCATTTGACAACTATTGTTCAACTTTTCATGCCTATGGCAAATGACTCTCACTGCTCCTTTTATTACTTGTTTTCATATTTAACTTTTGTATACTGTATTTTTTAATTTTTTGCAAGTTAGAACTTTACCTTCACAAAGTAGCTGTGATTTTGTGTGTTTGTGGCAGTTACAAAAATGTCCATGCTATACTAGCTATGTTAAGACAGTCTGTAGTATAACCTACAGTAGCCTGGGTTATATTCAAAAGCATTATGTAGCCCAAACCTCATGAAAATCGTTAATTCTTCATATCCAAATATTACTACTTTGAGAAAAAGTGGAGCCTCTCAGGTATGATTTTAAGAAACTGCTCTGGTTCTTACTTATAAAACCAATACAGCACTATTATACCTCCTGTTAAGGTAGCCAGGTTAGCTGGAAAAACTGGAATAGAAAAGGTGCAGAAGATGAGAAAAATGGAGAAACAATTCCCGACGTTTTCTTATCAGTTCAGGTATGGTAGTTAGGTTATGCTTAGGTTATTCTCAGGTATATGTAAGGGTGCTTATCAAAGGAAAAACATAACAATGCAGGTAGTAACTGCATAAGCCAGCATTTTAATAGTCTGATTTTTTTTTATTTATAAAATGTGAAATAAAGAAGATAGAGTGAATTACATGATAAATGAATATGATAGTTGGAGTTTGGATGCTAGCAAATTGTGTTAACATTGAAAATAACCACACAAACCCTTCAGAATAAAGTAATATTGTAAAAAAAAAGTTCTTATTTTGTTTTTATCAGTTTATTTATCAAGACCAGGTTTCTATAGTGATAATGCAAAAATTAAGAGGAATGGGGAAAACTAAAAAAATGGGATTATATAATAAAGGTATAAATACAAGATGTTAAGATTATATTGATTCAATTAAAAAATGAAATATCTCTCAATAAACTTCCAAAAAGAAATACAGGTAGTCCTTGACTTGTAACAGTTCATTTAGTGAATGATAAGAGCCAAGGTGGCGCAGTGGTTAAATGCAGCACTGCAGGCTACTGCTAGATCAGCAGTTCAGCGGTTCAAATCTCACCGGCTCAGGGTTGACTCAGCCTTCCATCCTTCTGAGGTGGGTAAAATGAGGACCCAGATTGTTGGGGGCAATATGCTGACTCTCTGTAAACCGCTTAGAGAGGGCTGAAAGGCCTATGAAGCGGTATATAAGTCTACTGCTATTGCTATTGCTCAAAGTCACAACAGCACTGAAAAAGTAACATGACCATTTTTCACACTTACGACCATTGCAGCATGCCCATGGTCATGTGATTCAAATTTGGATGCTCGGCAAGTGATTCATATTTATGATGGTTGCAATGTTCTAGGGTCATCATTCTGACAAGCAAGGTCAATAGGGAAGTCAGATTTACAACCAGGTTACTAATTTAACAACTGCAGTGATTCACTTAACAATCCTGGCATGGAAAGTCAGAAAATGCAAAATTCACTTAACAAATCTTTCACTTAGCAACAAAAATTTGGGCCTCAATTGTAGTCATAAGTCGAGGACTACCTATATATGGTTGAAAAGCTTGAGGTTGTTGCAGTTCTAATATATGAACAAATGCTTACAATCATATAAAATACTTTGCTTGCTTGTGTGGGATTTATTAATGAGACTACCAGTAGATTTGGAGTTGTTTATTTTTCAGTCAAAGCCTTTATCCTTGGGAGAATATTTGGAGTTAAATATTCAGTATGGATCTCCTTATTATACTTGTTGGAAAGTATAGCCAGGGGACAGATTTTGTAATATCTGCATATATATCAGTAGGATTGCATTGTGAGTCTCTGGTTGTTTTTCCTCCACAGCAAGAGAATTGCGCTGCCAGTGTGTGAAGGTCATTTCCCATGGAATTTCAACTGCGTTAATTGCTTCTGTGGATTTCATACCTGAGGGACCACACTGCATTAGGCCTGAAGTCATGTAAGTGCCCAGGGCTAGTCTGCTGCATTTTAGTTACTCTAGGCCAGTTAAGAGCTGTTTGAACTCACTCAGAAACTAATGTTATTCTTTCCACTGTCGCAGACTCACCAGGAAAGATGGGAAACAATTCTGCCTGAATACGACAATGCCATGGGTTCAGAGGGTTATCCAAAGATTTTCAAAGGTATTTATAAAGATCATTTCTACATTCTAGTACAGCTAGAATCCAGCAACAGTAATTGTTTACTAAAGGTAATGAGATTTTAAAGCAACCTGAATAAAGGATTGCTTTTTTTTTTTGTTAGAAATCTGAATTCTTATTTTGTTCAAATTCTATTGCAATATGTTTCATATATATATGAAAGGCAATAGTAAAAATATTGGGTTTCTGTCGTGATGGACTCTTGTGACGAGCCGATTGACAGATAATGGAAGCAATTGGCTTCCTCCCATAATTGGGGCTTACTAGGGGTTGTGACACTAAATATATATATGTTGGCAGCATTATTAAAATTGTTTGTGTGTGTGTGTGCTTGTGTGTACTCATATATATATATATATATATATATATATATATATATATATATAGATAGATAGATAGATAGATAGATAGATATATGATAGATAGATAGATAGATAGATAGATAGATAGATAGAGAGTAAGTACATACAAGCACACACACACACACACATTTTAATAATGCTGCCAACAATTGTAATATAAATGCAGTGTAATCAGCAAGAAAATGTATTTTATACCTAGCAAAAGAGATCCTATAAACACAAGATGTGTTGGTGCTCCTAAAGTCTGCATTAACAAAACATAATTAGGGTAAGATGGTCTGTTGCAGACAGAAATAGTAAATCTATCGCTGAAACTACAAGGTAGATGGACAAGAAAGAAAAAGTTGTATGTGGCTGAGACAGCTTTGCCTTTTTCTGCTTCTCATGTTTTCAATGATTTCTGGTCTCTTGCAGCGTAGTAACCTGTGACACAAACACTATTGTTTGGGTAGCTGCAAGAATAAACACTGCAACTGTGAAGAAAGAGAGAGAGAGAGAAGGAAGAAAGGAAAAAAATGGCAGAAGACGACAATCCAAAGACTTAATTGTTCCTTTGGCAGTTCCCCCTTTTTGTATTTATTATTCAAACATACTTTAATGTATTTATTGCTACCTCTCTATATCAGCATTCACCACCATGGCCATGTTAAGATGTGTGGACTTCAACTTCCAGAGTTTCTATACACTTAAAATTCCGGTGCCATGCTCTTGTGACCATCTCAATTTCTTCATATCAGATATATATTCAATGCAATCTACATGGTATACTGGTAATCCTCGATTTATAGTCATTTGTTTACTGATTGTTCAAAATTATAACCCTGAAAAAAGTTACTTACAACTGATCCTAACACTTATGACCATTGCACCATCCCCGTGGTCATGTGATCTGAATGAAGGCACTTGGAAAGTGGCATTTATTTATGACAGCTGCAATATCCTGGCATCATATGGTCACCATTTGTAATCTTTCCAGCTAATTTCTAACAAGCTGGATTCACTTAACGACCACATTATTCACTAAACAACTATAATAATTTGTTCAATCGTGGCATTATAATTTTGGGCCCTTACTCACTTAACAATTGCCTTGCTTAGCAACAGAAATTCTGGTCCCAATTATGGTCTTAAGTCACAGACACCTCTATATTATACATTGAAACTAATGGACATTGATTGCCTTCTTGAATGTAATAATAGGTTGTGAGCCATAGTGGAATTTGTTTTTAAAAGTGGGATATAAAACTATTAATAAACACACACCAAAAAGCATAAGCAGAAAGTTATCTGTACCCATGCTTTCTCTGCCAGCCTTTTGGGGCCCTGTTCATTTCAATGGAGCTTACTAAAGACTAAATGCAACAGCCATGTAAATGCATCACTACATTTTAACTAATACTTATTTCTATCATAAGTGGGTTTTTTTTTTTGAAAATTTGATGACTTTGTATTTTCAATGAAAGTGTTTCAATATGACAATATATGTGGAAATGTTAAGCAACATTTTAAAACCACTTAATATTTTTTTAGGTCTTTACTGTGCATCTTGTATTGCCAAATTACTTTGAGGCTTGGTGGATTTGTTGTTTCTGGAATACAAAAAAATATAACCACAATGAAGCCATATAGCACAAATTAAACATTTAAAAGTATGCAACTTGAGGCTGATTTATAATTATCACTTTGGTGCATGACATTTTTTTTTATCAATGCTCAACAGTCCAATTTAGAAATATTAATCAATTATCTACATGATATTCTTTTTTATGTTCTCTCTTGGACAAAGTGAATCATCGATAATATGTGACACATTATTATTTTATATATTATAAATTTAATGAAATTGTTAACAAGCTGCAGTTAATGTAAAATAATTGAATATCATAGTAAAATGTCTTTAACAAAAAAAAAAACCCGTCAACTTCTCATTTATACCAGGCAAGTAGTGTATCAAACAATATGTTTATGAGCACTTATGCAAGCATGCTTTAATTAACAAGAGTCAGCTTGAGTCTTCATGAAGAAATCATGCCAATCTGATTAGCTTAGCCTTTGAAATAATGTGTCATGATGTTCTCTTTCATAAAATAGTAAAATATTGGCCAGAAATTACTCCTATTAGATTCAGTTGGCTGAATGACTGCATCCAAAGAGTCCTCATGAATCACTCCAGTTGTTTGTTTGCAGATAACACCGAATTAATTAATTAATTAATTATCTCAAACATGTACAAGTATAAACATGGATATGAACAAAAGAAATAAATATATGAATGCCCCCTTTTTGGACCTCTTAGGAATGGGGTGAGGTCCATAGTAGACAGTTTAAGGTTGAAGCTGCGGGAATTTGAGGATGTAACAATGGAATCAGGTAGAGCATTCCAGGTGTTGACCACTCTATTGCTGAAGTTGTATTTTCTGCAACTGAGTTTACCTTGAGTTTGTATCTATTGTTTGCCCGGATATTATTGAAGTTAAAGCTGAAGTAGTCATTGACAGGTAGGATGTTACAGCAGACAACTTTGTGTACTATGCTTATGTCAGGCTGGTTCAAATCTGGAGAAGTTCAAAAACATTTAAGCAGTCTTAAACACTAAATTAGACTGAAAAGAAGGATATCATTTAATAGATTGTTAGAAGAAATGTCCTTCTGGGCTCAGCTCCAAGTGGGGAAAAAGAGACTCGAAATATGGAGGCTGCTTGGAAGGATGGTTTAATGGTGGATAGAATCACATGGCTTGAGTTCTGAACAGAAAAAGTGATCACATGCTTCAATGTTGGGTGAAGAAGAAGAGAAGAGGAGTGGGCCGAAAGTTCCTGGCTTTATACTCTCTGTTCAGCCCCATCTCTCTGTTTCCTGTTCCTGTGTTCCTCATGTTTCTCCATTTCAGATCCAGGGAAATATAATATTCTGCTTTTTCAATATTTCCTAGGATATTTCATTTTTCTAGCAGAGGGGTGGGTGCTAAATTCCTACAATCTCTCTTTTTTTTATAAAACATGTGAATGGGACACACATGTTCTTGACAAAATATTAAAATTGGTCAAATCAAGGAGACTTAATTTTTTCCTTATGCAAAGACATTGAGAGAGACAGCAGAAGGATTCCTTCAATGGCTCCCAGAGAGCTTTCAACCATGAAGGTCTAACAGCCAGGGCAAAAGTTTTGGAAAGAAATTTACAGTATCCAATTTTCCATGCCAATTAATTTCAGATGTCAGATATCACTTTCTGTGAGTTTCCAAACAGGTTTTAAGCAAGCAGAAATCCCAAAATTCTTCACAGCCATAGTTTTGCCTTTTAAATAACCACAGGCTGCCCATTTCCAAGGGATGGTTCCTGAACCTGCCCTAGCTCTTAATTTGTGAGGCCAAATTGAGGTTAGCCAATATGCAGTGTGGCTATTTAGTATTTTCTAAAATTATACACAATGAGCCCTGGGACTCCTATTCATTAGACCACCAGTGCAACATATCCTGCTTTACTGGGCAACTGGACAGCATCATTTGTGAGCCAGTGAGGGCTTGGGTTTTGAAGATCCTTTTCTGCTAGCTCTGCAAGTGGGAGAATTGATTGAGGGGAATTGCCCCTCCCGCATGGGATTAAAAGGGAGATATGATTGCTTGGGCTTTAGTGTCAGAACAAAAATCAACCTAGGAGAAGCTTTGTAGGGAATTAGGTGAAGGAGATACTTTCAATCTAATTCTGAATGGGGTTTCTCTCTCTCTCTCTCTCTCTCTCTCTCTCTCTGTGTGTGTGTGTGTGTAAGTACGCATGCAGCTTCTTCTACAATACAGAAAATACAGACATTTTGGACAAATTTCCCTCCAACAGACAGAAATCTAAGGTATTCAGAATTTGCTGTGCTAGGCATTCTCAAGTACAATTCTTACATGAGTACATTAAATTGATTACAATATAAACGAGACAAGAAAGAAAACCTTACAATGAATTTCTATGAATGAAGCAAAGAAAGAAAACCTTACAATCAATTTCCACTCTCCCCCATAATCTTTACAGCTGTCTTCTGGGGATTGAAAAGAGTCTTTTAGTCTGTACTTCTTTATCTCAGGGTTCTTTCTTTCATGTCTGCCAGGGTGGCATGCTTTGTGGTAAAACTAGTAAGTCAGTCTGCTCCACTCTGATTGCTGTGATGGCTTTCTAGTGGAGGGCTGGATTCAAACCCAATTCCTGGCTCAGTGAATGGAAGGTCTCCTCTGGAGGCATCTGGATCCATGTGCTCTGCTCATCTGTGCAGGGCTGAAAGACATGAGAACAAGGTCCCCTTCCCCCCTTTGCTGGTAATTTTACCAGGAAAGCCGCTGTTGGAGGATTAGAGGTAAGGGAGGGTGAGGGGGGGATAGACAGCTTGCAGTCAAGAGTTTGGAAAAAACACACATCAGTATTGCAGTTGCTAAACAGATAAACTGTTAACAATCTGGGGATATCACATATGAGAAAAAGTTAGCTGGATTCACATGCTTCAGGAAAGACCTGAACAGATGAAATCATTTAAACGCGTACAGTAAATGCAAGGGTAAAACGTTTCTTGTAAATGAGCTTAAAAACATTTCTTCATAACCCTTGGTTGTTCTTTTTTAAAGTACAAGGAGAGAAGGAAGGAAAAATAGTTCTCTTTACTCTGTTTTTGTTGGCCAAGCAACACAAAGTAAAGGCTCCTCCCCACCCCCCCTTCACTCAGTTTTCTGGGCCCAACAAACGGACCAAAGGCAATTTCTGCCAATTTATTCTTTTATTTCTTTGGAAAATTTAAAATTCTTGTCCATTGGAGACATTTTATAGTTACAATTACCTCAAGGGTGTACAAGACACATATACACAAGGAGGATGTAAAAAGTGCAAGTACCATCTTATAGTGCATTAGCAGAAACTTTGAATCAATGGCAAATAATTGTTTCATTCTCATTGCTTTACTATAGAGTGTTGTGCCCTGGTCAAGTCTCATCTGTCACTTTGTGACAGTAACAAACTGGAGGAAATTCAAAGAAGGACTCCCAGGCTCTTCATGATAGTGAAGAGTGTGCAGGTCACATCTCATGAGGACCTTATGGGCATCTTTTGCAAGCAGACCGATCAGTTAATAAAAGATATAATAGCAATCTTCATATATCTGAAGGGTTCTCATAAAGAAGAGAGATAGGGATTTGTTCTCTATTGTCCTAGAAGACATGACCAAAATCAATGAGTTAACATTATTCATGAGAGAAGAGTCAGGCTAAATAACCAGAATAGCTTTCTGACTATTGGAGGTACCAACCAGCAAAATAGGCTGCTGCATGAACTTGTGAGTTGTGACCTTCCTGAGAGGTCTTCGGAAGAGAAACTCTGTGATTATCTGCAGGAAATGCTCTAGTACAAGGGTGTCAAACTCACGGCCCAGGGACCAGATGCAATATGCAGTGGCCACACCCATTACTGGTTTACCAATGGGGGGGAGTCACAATATGTCACATGACAACAATGTGATGATGCAAGTTTGACACCCCTGCTCTAATGGATTCTACTAGAGATTGCACCAGATGAGATCTAATATCAGATTCTATGATTCAAAATGAGACTTGGATCATTCTACCATTAGATAAATAAATAAAAATTTCAATAATCATATCAGTGATTCTGATCAGTGAATCAAGCTGGAAGGAAATACAGCATCAAGGTTACATTTAGAATATTGCATGTGGGTCTGGGCACCACATTTTACCCTTATGGGTCTCAAAATAAGACCTCCCTGGATAATAACCCCCATTGGGCTTTTGAGCGCCTGCATTAAAATAAGCCCTAAAATAAGACCTCCCCAAAAATGTTGCAACACAGTAGTAGTCATGAGGTGATCACGCTCCCTGCTTCTTGCACCTCAAAAATAATAAGACCTTCCTGAAAATAAGGCCAAGTGCTTATTTCGGGGGTCGTATTTTCAGGGAAATAAGGTAGAAAGGACTTCTTTGAATTGGAATGTGTCCAAAGAAGATTAATCAAGATAAGGAACTGGGAAGAAAAAATGAATGAAGAACAACTGGAGTCACTGGATGTATTTACTCTGATAAGAAGAGACATCCAGGAGACATAATAAATGTCTCCAGACATCTCAAAGACTAACATGAGGAAGGTGGGGCAGAATTTTCAGAGTTGTTACAAAAGATAGGCATTTCTTAATAGTAAGAGCTGTTCAACAATAAAATAGACTGCTTTGAGAGTTGGTGAACTATCCTTCATTAGACATGTTTGAGCAGATTGAGATGCTAGATGGCATCTGTTAGGGATGCTATAGCATTGGATTTCTGTGCTGGGCAGGAGGTTGGACCTGATGATCTCCAGTATCCATTCCAATTTTAAATTATGTTTCTAGTATTCCTTTACTCCTAGCATCTCATAGCACACACTTCCCTACCTTTGCAGAAGGAACATTCAACCGTGGAAGCAAAAATGTCACCCACAATTGTAAGTGGTTAATTTGCAGATAAGTTTATTGTTTCAAATGAGAATACAGAGTAACAGAGTTGGAAGGAACCTTGGAGGTCTTCCAGTCCAACCTTCTGCTCAAGCAGGAGACCTATACCATTTCCAACAAATAGCTGTCCAATCTCTTCTTTAAAAACCTCCAGTGATAGATTACACACAAATTCTGAAGGCAAGACATTCCACTGATTGATTGTTCTAACTATCAGGACATTTCTAGGTTGTGAGTTGTGACCAGTTCAGCCTTATTTCTAGGCTGTATCTCTGATTCGTTTCCATCCATTGTTTCTTATCCTGGCTTCAGGTGCTTTGGAGAATAGTTTGACACTCTCTTCTTTGGGGTACCCCTTAGATATTAGAAGATTGCTATCATGCCACCCCCAGTCCTTCTTTTCATTAGACAAGACATACCCAATTTCTGTGGTTGTTCTTCGTATGTTTTAGCTTTCAGTCCCCTAATCATATTTGTTGCTCTTCTCTGCATTTTTTTATAGTCTCAATGTCTTTTTTTTTTAACATTTCGTGGTGACCAAAACTGCATGCAATATTCCAAGTGAGGTCTTACTAAAGCATTATAAAACAGCACTAACACTTTACTTGATCTTGATTCTATCCCTCTGTTAATAGACTGCATTGAGTTTTTTGGAGGCGGCAACACACTACTGGCTCATATTTAAGTGGCTGTCCTCTAGGATTCCTAGATCCTTCTCACAATTATGCTGTTGAGCCAAATGCCACATAAACTATACCTGTGCATTTGGTTTTTCTTTCCTAAGTGTAAAATCTGATTTTTCTCACCATTGAATTTCATTTTGTTGGATAGAGCCCAAAGTTCTATCAGGATCCTTCTGGATCTTGAATCCAACTTCTGGAATATTGGTTATTCCTTTCAGTTTGGTGTAGTCTTCATATTTGATCAGTTCCTCTTCTATCCACTCATCTAAATCATTTATGAAGATGTTGAAGATTACCGAACCTAAGACAGTACCTTGAGGTGCTTCACTGTGTAGTTCCCTCCATATAGATGTTGTTCTATTAGGGACTACATGCTGAGTCCAGGGTCAGTAAGTTATGAATCCATCTAGTGATGATGCTATCTATCCCACATTTTTCTATCTTACAAGAAGTAGACTGAAGTTTACTTTGTCAAAGATCTTACTGAAGTCCAAGTAAATAATGTCCACAATATTTTTCTGGTCCACTAATTTAATCATGTTGCCAAAAATACAATAAGATTTGATTGGATTTATCTATTTTTGACAAACCCATATTGGCTTGCCTGTAGGTATTCGCAGATTTGTTACTTGATTATACTTCCTACCATTGTCAAGCTGATTGGTCTGTAGTTTTCTGCATCCATTTTTCCTTTTTATTGAAGATGGGAAGCACATCAGCTCTTTTATTAGATTTTTTTATAGAGAACTAGGTTTCAGACAGCATAATGCAGGAAGAAGAGAAGAAAATAGAGTAGGTTACGTACTAGGATATAGGAAGAAAAAGAAGGATTAGAGAGTGTGAAGTTCAGAAAGATCAGTGATGGTGCAAAACAAGGAAAGTAGGGAGGGAGGGAGGAAAGAATGAGATAACCATGGGATTAAAAGCTTAAAAAAAAGACATCTGAATTAGTAAATCATAAAAATGAATATCTGAGTATTAGTTATACACACCTTTTTCATTGCCCTGGAACAATCAGGAGAATTTTCCCCATTCCTGTAGTTATACAGATAACAGGAAAAAATTATGAATTGCTTGATATAGATATTTGATAATTTCTGCTACATCCACATTATTTCTAAACCCTTGTTAATTTTTAAAAGCTCAACGTCAAGCTCAACAATCATGAGGCATGATTACTTTTTAGAATTCCTGAACCATGCTACTATATCCATAGCCACATACTGTAATTCCTAGAAATATCAGAAAAAAATGTTCCTAAAACTAAATATCCTAATGTTGTATGCTCCTTTTCCCGTCTCTGCTAACCGCATTGTCCTCCATTGCATTCCAATGTGGGAACTTCCCACAGTGCCACTGTTTATGAAAGCAATGTAACCACATCTTAAATATCCAAACTAAGGAAAGAAAACAAGGCATTTCACTAAATTTTGTTTTCACTCCACATAAAAAAGAAGAGAGGATAGACTTATTGGCCTTTGTAGCATCCTAAGATTGTGAGACTTTTGATAATGAATTACAATTATTTCCATGTTTATGTTTGGCTTGCAGTGTTACTACTATAATATACTGTAAAATATTTTGGCTATTTTCTCTCAGAGTATCCTCAAACCCTCAGTAAACAAACAATACAGCTGAATTACTTGACTGGCATGTTGAATCACAAATCAATATTGAATCACAAATCCCCTTCAAGTCTATTTGGCCAGACTACTAATTCACATATACAGATATTTTGAGACCAATCTCTTGGAACCAATTTGATTACTTTTATAATTATATCTGTAATTATTTTCTATATTGCTCTGTTTTCTCCAATTTGAAATGTTGAATAAATTAACATTCCTTTACCCTTAGAAAAATAATAGCCCTTCATATTTAGATTATTGAGGTTTCCACATTATTGTTTGAGCAATAGCACAAAAGACAGTGTAGCATAGTTGTTGTTTACCATTGAGGTTGGTGGTTTGGTGGCTGTACCCTTATTTCCAAGTACACAATCACAAAAGTTATGCAGAAACTCTCTCTCTTTGCAAAGTGTCCTTGGACTAAAGGACAGAGATGAATCTCTGTCAATAGCTATTAAAACTGGTTCTAGGATTAAAGGTATCAGTAGAAGCTGCTGTGACATAAAAACTGTCATTATATACATCACAATCCTATACTTCTGACATGACTCAAGTACATAATTCATAATGATTTTCATTATGTCTCACCACATAACTGCATAACTGGAATGCTTGACTGAATGCTTGATTTTCAGTGGGGAAAAAAACCAAGGTGCCTAGGACCAAAAAAATAAATAAATCTAGCAGACAATGATAGGTGATATTTGGGGTCATTTTGGAAACAGAGAATCTAGCCTATGAAATAGAACAGAGAAGACCAACAAAGATGATTAGCGGCTGAGGGCTAAAATATATGAAGAATGGTTGCAGCCACTGGGCATGGCTAGTCTAGTGGAGAAAAGAGCCAGGGGTGACATGATATCGGTATTCCAATATTTGAAGAGCTGTCACAGAGAGGAAAGGGACAACCTATTTTCCAAAATACCAGAAGACAAAACAAGAAACTATGGATGGAAACTGATTAAGGAGAGCTCTGCACAATTGTGATGGCAGAGATTGTGCAGATATAAGATGCAGCATTGCAATCACCCCTGGCTGTTTGACCTTATAGCTGTTTTGCAATCTGGGGAAATCCATATTCTTTACAGAAGGCTATGAATATTCTCTATCAGCATTCCAACCTAAGTAAAAAAATTGCTACAGCATAGGATGTGACTTGGAACTAAACTCACTAACCTAGAATACCTTTCAGATATACCAGAAATGAAAGAATTATGCAAATATGAACTTCACTAATAGTTCATTTTTACAGCTTTTTTCCTTTAGATTTCAGAACTAAAGTTAATTTTTGAATAACTGGGTAATTTTTCGATCTTGGCATAAGAATTTGGTCTTAAATTAAAAATTAAACGACGTTAGTGTGATTATTATGCTGGACCATTATAACCAAAACACTGAGTTGTGAAGCTCAGGACATATAACTACCATTGAGAGGACTGTGGAAATCTTAAGGTGAATCTATCACTGTGGTTAATAGTCACTCTCTGTTGTGCTTTATATATTTTATATTTTAATAATGACTGTTTTGATATATTTATCATTTTAATTAATTGTTGTACACTACCCAGAACTGCTTTTTGAAAGAAGTGGAATGCCACACTGTGTAAATTTGATAGCTATGTGAAGGTGGTGTGGTGTATACAAGAGAGGGGGAGGGGGAGAGAGGGAGGGAGGGGGGAGAGGGAGAATTATAGTTAGGATAAAATAGTATAGTGAAAATATTAGCTAGCATAAGGTAAATTTCTATCTCTAGAAGCAGGGGAGGCTGAAAAAGTATGTCCCCAACCCTACATTTCCGGCAGTCTTGCATAAAAGGAAACTATTATGAAAGCTCCTCTTGGCAAAAGGCCTGCTTGCTATAAATTACTTGCTATGAAACTTGTTAGATACTAGCTTCAGTTATAGTGGTTTCCACCAATGTCCTCTGTTCCTGCCGGAATAGAAGATCTCATTGGTCGAAAAGTCTGACAGCTCCCTATAAAAGGGCTGCTGTCAGACTCAACCTTCGCTGGATTGTACATACTTGTTCTGATACAATAAAGAGCTGTTGTGGCCTTTAGCCTGAGTGTGCCTTTCCATTACCAGATCTAACACTGGCGATGAGGGTGGGATTGGAAGGCAACTAGGTGAGCCCAAAAGAGCGTAGCAATCCAGCAAGTAAATCCAGCCCGGAGCTCAGGACGGCTTTAAGCAGCCATTTTGAGCAAACTCAAAACGCCCTCAGAACACAAAATAACCCATGCACGCCCCACTGACTCCATATGACCCAGTCACTGAGCACTGGGACTCGTATATGCTGAGGTTCAACTGGTTCCTCAAAGTCAACAACCTCATAGGCCTTTCTGAAGGCTGCAAGAAGAACATGTTCCTTGGTTACTGTGGACAGGAAGTGTTCGAAACTGCCAAAGACCTGTCAGAGCCGACGCTGCTACAATTGGTCGCTTGGTCCATGCTCCAGCAGACGCTGAGGACTCTCTATACGCCCAAGCCATCTAGGCACATCCACCGGCACGAGTTTAATATTCGCAACCAGAAGGAAGGCAAATCAATCAACGAGTATGTTCCAGCGCTACAAAAGGCTGCAGCATACTGCGAGTTCTGAGACCTTGACGAGTTTATTCTTGACCGCATCATATACGGTGTGCAGGACATTAATTTACAGAGGAGGTTACTTGCCAAATCTAACCTCACTCTACAAATTGCCTTTGCTTGTTATATGAAACAGTCACTAAATATACTGTGACTATCCTTATAATCTTTCTTTGTTTTACAACCTCTTTACAACCTTAAAAAGAATGGGTCGCAAAGTTATATTTTTCATCACAATCATAACAGAGGTCTACTGTATATCTAAATCTAAATTAGTCCCAGCCAAGACAATGGCTTGGCTGGCACTAATAGTGATCAACCAGATTCCTTTCCTTAGAGCAGTGGTTCTCAACCTTCCCAATGCTGCGACCCTTTAATACAGTTCCTCATGTTGTGGTGACCCCCAACCATAAAATTATTTTCATTGCTACTTCATAAATGTAATTTTGCTACTGTTATGAATTCTAATGTAAAAATCTGATCTGCAGGATATATTTTCATTATTACAAATTGAACATAATTAAAGCATAGTGATTAATCTGCCAATCTTGGTTTGGGAGAAGATCAGCCAGGCTGGGATTTTCCAGGATAAAACAACCTCCCTGCCTGCCTCCAACAGCAGTTTGTGGTTTCACTTTATTAAGTTTACTTTTTTTACATTCCGTTCCACCCACCCACCCACCCACCCAGTTTCTTCTTTCCTTCTTTCTTTCTTTCTTTCTTTCTTTCTTTCTTTCTTTCTTTCTTTCTTTCTTTCTTTCTTTCTTTCTTTCTTTCTTTCTTTCTTTCTTAAACACAGATTAAGAAGTTTCCCTTTAAATGGGATTTTAAATGGAGGCTTAAACTACATTGAACTGTGCTTCCATCCCAAGTGGCATTCCTTGGGACAGAGGAATGGTAGGCGGGGCCTGTCCTCCCCTCCGGCCTCTCCTGCCAGCCCTTCTCGGGGGGGGGGGGGCAAAAAGCCTCTGAGCTCAGTTCAGGACAGGACAGGACTGGCAGCAGGGGCAGCAAAGGCAGCATCCAGAATCCCCGCATATGCCTGCCTGGGCGAGAGCCCATCCCGCCAGCTGAAGCAGGTGGCCCGACTGCCCCACCAGTCTCCTGCTCTCCAGGTACTTTCGAGCCCCTGTGCAGGTGACTGAGCTGAAGCAGCACTACCGACCACGCTCGCTTTGGACATCCGTCGGAGCCGAGGCTGATCCGTCACCCAGAAGAACCCATCTCTCTCCCCTTCAGCGCCTCGGCCTTTCCCTGGCATGGAGACCGGGTGGGGTGGTTATCTAGGTTGCGCCCAGAGCTAGGAGGAGGCTGCTTCACCACCTGGTGCTCTTCATGCACCTGCCGCTTCAGGACGCGCTCCTGAGCATGGGTGATGCCGGTGGAGGTGGATGGTCTTAGGCGACCCCTGTGAAAGGGTCATTCGATCCCCAAGGGGGTCGCGACCCACAGGTTGAGAACCACTGCCTTAGAGAATTGTAAAAAAAGCATCTTAATGCAACTCTTCGATTGAGTTTTCTGAACAGCTGAAGAACTTTTATTTATTTAAATATTTAAAATGTATAAAATTTCCTGAAGGTAACATTCTTGATGTATGCAAGATGTTGAGAATCAGGGTTTCAAAACAAACCTGGACTCTGATTTTACCTTGACAAGGATAGTGAGTCACTGAAGACAGATGGGAAAACTTCTACTTCTTACACAATAATAGTGATTAACTCTGGTCTTCCCCAGTAGAGTGGACTCTTTTCTCTATAATGGGTTTTAGACTGTTAAATTGCAAATAGACTTTGGGTTATTCCTGCAAAACCTAGAAACTCTGACATAAAAACAGAGGATCTTTAGAGCTGGAATGGAAAAGTGCAGGGTAGAGCCCTCCTGCTTAGGATCCAATCAGTTAACCATGTCTTCTTAAGACCCAAACACCATTACGCCCAGTATAATTTTGCAAGAAGGAACAAATGCACTTACTGTATATTGCCACCCCGTCTCATAGCCAAGAAGGAAGACATTATGGATATGTGTCTTAGGCATCCATATTTCTTACAAGGGACTTTCCCAGCCATCATGCTACAACCTTATTTACCCTCTCTACAGTTCGGAGGAAAACAGACCAATTATGTTGTTTACTAATCACTCTAACCCAGAAAATTACTAACTGATTTTTCTTGGAAGAGGTAAATAAACTTCTTTCTCCAGTCTGACCTAAAGTGTAAACTAAGGACTAAATTTCTTTCCAAATATTTTGACTCATTACGTATCTTAATATTTATATTATACAGAAGTCTAGAAGAAAAATGAGAAGAAAAGGGAGAAGGAATCAATAATTCCTTTCTGAAGGGGTTAATCTTGGTCTGCTGCTTCTGGGATCTTACATAGACAAACACATCAGAACCTCAGCTAAGATCTCAATCCATAATGCTACAATTAACTTCACAGTCATAGCTCAAGATTTGTTGCCATTGGTTGAGGCTCTTACTTGGCTTCCAGCCAGACTTGGAGGAGCAAAACAAAAAAAACATATGCTCCAGACAAAAGCAAAATGGAGATTGTCTGCCACCTTGAAAAAGATAAACAACAAATATCTGAGAGGAGAACATCTAATAGGTTGATTGGCTGCACAAAATTTGTTTTTCTGGAGGTTTGCTTTTCTCCATCCATTAGCATTTCATTTAACCCTCTCTCTGAACAAATTTCCTGAAATGGAAATTATCAATTTTACTTCTGCCAGCAAAGTAGACTGGAACTAATTAATACGCACATAAGAATTTAAGAATTTTTGCGAAGTAATTTTATTATGGAAAAGCTAAGGAACCATTAAGAAAGAATTCCAAAATTTCTAAATATCAAATGTGGTCTGCTTTCTAGTGAAACTAAAGTTGAAATTCTTGTGCCTCTTTCTCTCTCTATGTAATTGAGGCAGAGGAATAATTCTCTCTCTTGGGATGCAAGGTACATTTTCCATCTGTCTTTTTTTCTGGTGACAAATTGTTTTCCTCCCACAATGTGGGTCCTAATTCTCACAATTTTCTCACAAAAAAAATCTGGCTAAAGTTACATAGTATCCCACATTATGGCTTCTCTACCTCATCCTTAAAATATTTCATTTATTTTTACTTTTCAACATAACATCCATCCTGAGGGAGAGTTGTATGAAGCCTATAGATCCGAGGTGGGAACTATAGCCCCTTTATGGCTTGTGAACTTCAACTCCTAAAATTACTGAGAAAGCTATGCTGGTTGAAGTTGAAGTCCAGAATTCATAAAGAGGCTGTAGTTCCCACCCCTGCTATGAATGGTGGAGATTATCTTGAGGATTATCTTGAGGATGTTTTGTTTTATATTATTTATATTATTGATAGTAATATTATATACATTGTATAAATAAATCCATAATGGAATTGTTTATTATAAACATTTCATAAAGAAGTTAATTTATTTAAAATTTTGCTTTTTGGCTTCTTCTTCTTCTTCTTCTTCTTTTTTTGCAGCCATGAATTATCTCCTCAAAATCCATTTCTACTGCCAATTCTCATGGATAGGAGAAAATATAATCAGTCTTGTTTCATTAGAAAAAGCTTTCAACTTCTATGTATACTTAAAAAGTAATTTTTATATCATTTCATCCTTCTGAGTAACATTTCCTACCATTTTCCAAAATGCTTACATCGAAGATGTCACAAGGAAGATGATCAGAAACACTGCATTTCTTTATGAAATTTAGTAGCTTCTTCAAAATCCATCATACTTTCTGAGATTAGTATAAAATTAATAATATTAAATGACTTTTGTACTATTTAGGCTGGTAGCTTTTCTTCACCATCAACTGTCACATATATGCTAGATTTACATATTGTACTATGGTACTATTTTTAATAAACACCGCTAACAAATATCAAATTTAGTTTATTTGCTAAATAAGCTATGATTGTCTGATTTAATTATTCCTTGGTTCTCCATGCATTATGTTTTGGAAAACCTGCTTCTCAGGTTTGTTGATTGTTTTGTTTTTCTTAAGTGATTTTGGATAAATATGGGGATTACTTCTGAAAATCATTTTCCCTAACCCTGTGGATGCATACATATGGATACTACATCAGCTACAGAATGAGTGGGTGAGAAGAATGATTAACTATTAAAATATAGAAGTGCCCAATCACAACCAATTCCCAGCTAACATGATTATTGTAAAGAATTCTGGGAGAAGCCACCTAGAATTCCCAAGTAGGGAAAGTCTGAAGTTGGGGGGAGAGGTGTAAAATACAATGGTCTCTTCATTCCACTTCATCAGTAGTCTAGAAGGCAAAGTGAAAGATTTAGCTGACAATCTGGGGTCTGTTTTAGTTCAAATCAAAGCCCTGCATTCTGAATAATATCACCACACACAGTAAAGGTTTAATGCAATTTGATTTATGATACTCTTGATTACTTCACTGGGGAATTTCCACAAATAAAAATACAATACAATACAATACAATACAATACAATACAATACAATACAATACAATACAATAGCAGAGTTGGAAGGGACCTTGGAGATCCTCTAGTCCAACCACCTGCCTAGGCAGGAAACCCTATACCGTTTCAGACAAATGGCTATCCAACATCTTCTTAAAGACTTCCAGTGTTGGGGCATTCACAACTTCTGGAGGCAAGCTGTTCCACTGATTAATTGCTCTAACTGTCAGGAAATTTCTCCTCAGTTCTAAGTTGCTTCTCTCCTTGATTAGGTTCCACCCATTGCTTCTTGTTCTACACTCAGGTGCCTTGGAGAATAGCTCAACTCCCTCTTCTTTGTGGCAACCCCTGAGATATTGGAACACTGCTATCATGTCTCCCCTAGTCCTTCTTTTCATTAAACTAGACATACCCAGTTCCTGCAACTGTTCTTCATATTTTTAGTCTCCAGTCCCCTAATCATCTTCTTTGTTGCTCTTCTCTGCACTCTTTTCTAAAGTCTCCATATCTTTTCTGCATCATGGCGATCAAAACTGAATGCAGCATTCCAAGTGTGGCCTTACCAAGGCATTATAAAGTGGTATTAACACTTCACGTGATCTTGATTCTATCTCTCTGTTTATGTAGCCTAGAACTGTGTTGGTTTTTTTGGCAGGCAGATGCTGCACACTGCTGGCTCATATTTAAATGGTTGTCCACTAGGACTCCAAGATCCCTCTCACAGTTACTACTATTGAGCAAGGTACCACCTATACTGTACCTGTGCATTTTGTTTTCCTTGTCTAAATGAAGAACCTTACTCTTTTCACCATTGAATTTCATTTTATTAAATAGTGCCCAATGTTCAGGTTTGTCAAGATCCCTCTGTATCTTAAGCCTGTCTTATGGAGTGTTGGCTATTTCTGCCAGTTTGTGTCATCTGCAAATTTGATGAGTTCCCCATTTATTCCCTCATCCAAATCATTGATGAAAATATTGAAGAGTATGGGCCTAAAACAGAGCCTTGGGGTACTCCACTGCATACTTCCCTCCATGTAGATACAGTTCCATTGAGGACTACACGTTGAGTGAGGCTGGTCAGCCAGTTACGAATCCATCTGGTGGTGATGCTGTCCAACCCACATTCTTCTACTTTATCTAGTAATAGGTTATGGTCTATCTTATCAGATGCCGTACTGAAGTCCAAGTAAACTATATCGACGGCATTCTGCTGATGTACTAATTTTGTCACTTTGTCAAATAATGCAATAAGATTAGTCTAGCATGATCTGTTTTTGACAAACCTATGTTGGTTTAGGCTATTACTTTATTTACTTCTAGGTGTTCACTAATTCGTTGCTTGATTATCCTTTCCAGAATCTTTCCTCGTATTGAGGTCAGGCTGATAGGTCTAAAGTTTCCTGGATCTATTTATTTCCCCTTTTTGAAGATCGGAACCACATCAGCTCTTTTCCAGTTCTCTCGCAATTCCCCGGTGCTCCAGGATCTCTGAAAGATATAGTTCAGTGGTTCTGAGATCTCATCTTCCAGTTCCTTCAGAACCCTGGGGTGTAATCCGTCTGGTCCTGTAGTTTGAGCTCGTTTAGGGTAAACAGGTGCTCACTTACCATTTTCTTCCCTATTTCACTTTGTGTTCCTAATCTGATTTTTGTGGTGCTGTGGTGCTGTTTTTGATAGATTTTATCCCTTTGGGTAAAGACAGATGCAAAAAAAAAATGAGTTAAATAGTTCTGCTTTCTCCCTGTTGCTTGTCACCTTCTTGTCACTTTCTCCCAGCAATGGACCAATTGTTTCCTTAACCTTTTTCTTGTTTTTAACACATTGGAAGAAACTTTTTTTTATTTTTTACCTTAGTGGCAAGCCTTTCTTCATTGTGAGCCTTAGCTTTCCTTACTTCATTTTTACCGGCTCGGGCTATTTGCTGATATTCTGCCTTACTTATGTCCCCCCTTTCCACTTTTTATACTTAATTTTTTTTTTGTCTTTCAATTTGTCAGAGAGTTGTTTATGCAGCCATGTTGATTTCTTTTGGGAGCTGTTATTTGTCTTCTTCATTGGTATTGTGCTAGACTGAGCTTTTGTAATCTAATTTTTCAAAATTTCCCAAGCTTCTTGAGTTGTTTTCCCCTTGAGGATTCTCATCCATGGAATTCTTCCCAAGCTCTCTCTAAGTTTATTGAAATTAGCTCTCTTAAAATCCAACACTCTAGTTTGACTTTGTTCTACTACTTGTGTTTGCATAATGTTGAATTCCAATATTGCATGATCACTTAGCCCCAGGGTTCCTGTGGCTTCCACACCTTCTATCATTTCCTCTGTGTTAGTGAGAATTAAGTCTAATATGGCAGATCCCCTTGTTCCCTTTTCTACTTTTTGGGAAACAAAGTTGTCTGCTAGGATCTTCCACTTGGTGCAGAGTTTGTTTCCCAGTTGATGTCAGGGTAGTTAAAATCCCCCATTACTATTGTGATATGCTTCCTACATTTCTTAGTTAGCTGACTAGCAAAAATTTCATCTACTTCCTCTGCTTGGTTGGGTGGCCTGTAGTATAGACCTATAGCAATGTCATCCCCACCACACTTTTAATATTGACTCAAATGCGTTCAAGATAGTTCTCATCATTGTTGTGCTCTATTTCTGTAGAGATGTAGCTATTTCTTATATATAGCGCAACTCCACCTCCTCTTTTATTTGGTCTATTTCTTTTAAATAATTTAAATCCTTCTAGCTGTATGTTCCATTTGTGGGTTTCATCCCACCAAGTTTCTGTAATGGCAACAATATCCTTTCTGCCCTCATGTACTTGAATTTCTAATTCACCCTGTTTATTCCTCATACTCTGTACATTGGTGTATAGACATTTGAGTCCATTTTGATTGACCCTGTGTTTACTGTCTACATAATCTATGTTATGCCTGATTGCCCTATTTTCTTGCCATTTGTATGATTCATGCACATGGTATGGCACTCACTATTAAATGCTTGGTTTTGCTTGACAGCAGGAGTGATAATCTTATCCACACAAACATCTATGTTACATGCACTGATAACCCTATGAGTTTTATATTGCTGGGGGCAGAAATGTTCTGTATCTATTAATTCTCTGTCCCCACTGTTCAGTTTAAATATTTATCCAGAAAATCTGCGAATTTAATGCCAAATAACTCAATCCCTTTCTTGGATGGGTGCAAACCGTCTCTTTTGTACAGGTTTTCATTGGACCAGCTGCAGGCATCATGACTAATAAATCCAAGCCTTCCCTTTTACACCATTCTTTTAGCCACACATTAAACTCTGCTATATGCTGGTCTTTCTCTTTTTGTTCCTTATATACTGGTAAAACCTTTGAAAAGCTTGGGGTTCATACCCCAAGTTCTGGAAATCATTCTGCACAGAAAGTACATTTTTTGGGACAGATCATTTTTGCTAAGATGTATAATAGCATCAACATTACAGTCCTTACTTGCATTCTTGACTATCTTAAGAATACGACTCTTGTCTCTGCTGGCAGTAGCACCTGGCAGACACCTGACCTCTTTTAAAACCTCCATATCCTTTCCTAAATTTACATCCCTTATGATTGACAATTCACCAACCAGAAGGTGACTTCTCATTTTACATACCTTGATCTTCTTGTGCTACTGATGTGTGATACCTGAGTCCCCATTTTGCCTTTCCAAAAAAAGGTCTGCATTTTGGATCACGATCCTCTGCTTATTTGAGTCATCATTATTACAATTACCTTGACCTGTCTCTTTAGTGCCCCCATTAAGGTCAGCAAGTGCACTATACCTGTCATGCTGGGTCACAGCAAAAGCTTTGTGTTTATGGTTCACAGCTCTCACCCTGCCAGATCCCACAGTTGTCCAGACTGCTCTTCTCCTGCTGGATCTTTGTAGTAGAGGGGGCAGATAGCGTGGCATCTCTATTGTGTGGAATGGCCGAATTGGGCACCTAATTTCTGCTTGGAGAGCACAGATTGAAGATTCTAGATAGGTAATCTGTCTATGTAGACTAGTAATTTGTTTACAAAAGGGACAGTATCCAAATTTGAAAAGAGTACTGCGAAAGACAGGTGCAAAACAGCTATCACATTGAACTAAGTTGGTCAAAAATGAAAATGACTTATTGATTCCAATCTGCAGTGACACAATTGAGTATTTTAACCTCCCACCATCCCATCTTCTGTTTAATGCTGAAAAAATGCCATAAAAACAATATATAAAATGGCATTATTTTATTAGCAGAATCAAGCTACTGTAGAAAGTTAGCACCCATCCCTCTCCTAGAAGAATGAAATATTTTGAGAAATATTTAAAAGGCAGAATATTATATTTCCCTGGATGAGAAACATGTTTTAGAGGGAGGAAGCATCCCCCACCTTTATTAATAGCACTCAGTAGATATCTACAAAACAAAAGACCTTCATCTCCAGGGTGATGGGATTAAGAATGACCCTTCAGAATAGAATAAAATTAAGCCACAACAATCTGCCACTACATTGCACAATCTCCTAAGGAGATTACATCACCCAGAAAACTTCAACCACATCCTATGAAAATTGCTCAGACAACTTATAGAGCTAGCTATGACCCTTACACAACCCCTACAACAGTCAATAGAATATGTTCTTGCACAGGAACATATATTCAAGTGCAAAGCCCAAGAGAAGGTAAAAAAAGCCACCCACTCTCAATGATATGTGGTCAGTTGTCCAGAACCACCCATGTGCTTCTGCTTCATCAAGGAATGGACGCTCTTTTCAATCAATAAAGCCATTAAATCTAAACTTATGTAATCAACTTAGAGCCGAGGTGGCGCAGTGGTTAGAGTGCAGCACTGCAGGCTACTTCAGCTGACTGCAGTTCCGCAGTTCGGCTGTTCAAATCTCACCGGCTCAAGGTTGACTCAGGCTTCCATCCTTTCGAGGTGGGTAAAATGAGGACCCGGATTGTTGTTGGGGGCAATATGCTGACTCGGTAAACCGCTTAGAGAGGGTTGAAAGCCCTATGAAGCGGTATATAAGTCTAACTGCTATTGCTATTGCTATTGCCGAGGTGCCAATAAACCGAGATGGCGCAGTGGTTAGGGTGCAGTACTGCAGGCCACTTCAGCTGACTGTTATCTGCAGTTCAGCGGTTCTAATCTCACTGGCTCAAGGTTGACTCAGCCTTCCATCCTTCCGAGGTGGGTGAAATGAGGACCCAGACTGTGGGGGCGATATGCTGACTCTGTAAACCGCTTAGAGAGGGCTGAAAGCCCTATGAAGCGGTATATAAGTCTAACTGCTATTGCTATTGCTAATTTCCAGCCTCCATTTTGTCTCCAGTGCCTTTCTCTCGGCTTGGAACTGAACCAGATGGATATTTCTTCCAACACTACTTAGATTTTTTTTTTTTACATATGAGGGCTTCAGGGTGCAATGATGGACCCTGAAAACTCATCTTTTTTGGGGGAAAAAACTTCACTGTAAGCGTAGTCTTGGTATACACCTCAACTTTTAATCTTTGGGTTTTGCTGGCTTTGCAAACACAAAAATATATGCATTGGTGAGATGAAACAAAGATGCAGCAATACAGAATCTATCACAATTCCAAACCATTTTTGTATTTTAAAAAACCCAGGAAAATGAAAATGTAATTGGAAATAACAACAATCAGCAAATACTGAACAATCATAATCAATTTTTATTTCAGCTTGATTTCAGTTTCATTTAAAAGGCTACTTATGTGGAAATTGCAAAACAGAAGAATATCACAGAGAAAGGAACGAGAGTTCCAGGTTTCTGGCTGGGGACAGTCTCACGCACGGATGCATAATTTCCATGCATATGCATTCCTTGTATCTGAAAACTAAAATGTATTCAGATTTTACCTTCCCTCTTGATAATGATGAACATTTAGTCTCTTAAAACCCAGTGCAATAGTATGCTGAGGTCTGAACCCAATCCAATGAAAATTGATGAAAGAATATTGCTTTCATGCCAATAGTTTAGTGAGTCGGGACAAATACAAATACTGGCAGTGCTCTGAAGTCACAGTGAGTTCTCCTTGTATAGAAGCATATGTTTCTCCCCTTTATTAGACAATATACTCATTATTTCAACATAATTTCCTGTGAGTTGCAGCACGTGTGCAGTAAAAATTCTATGGTGCAACCATGGGATTTTACCTTCTAGTCAGATGTTAAGCTCATTTACTGGAAAGGGACAATGGGCAAATAACAATAAGAAGTGTTGAAACCAGAGAAGTCAACAAAACATTTTATCTGGTAGCTTCCTGTGTTGAATCACTCCTGAAAGGTAATATAGGATTTGGTGCCACAATGAATAGTTAAATGAAGGATTTTATTTTTTTTCTGGAAACAGCATGTCATATAAGTTCTGGATAGATAGATAGATAGATAGATAGATAGATAGATAGATAGATAGATAGATAGATAGATAGATAGATAGATAGATATTTTATTTGTATGCCGCCCTTTTCCCTGGGGGGACTCAGGGCGGCTCACAGTTCAGGGGGAGGGAGGACAAACCATGTTAAACACATAAAACAATACATCGTTAAAAGCACAACATTCATACAATTCGGGTGGGGTCAATATCTTTAACCCCAGGCCTGTCGGGACAGCCAGGTTTTAAGGGCTGTGCGGAAGGTCTGGAGGGTGGTGAGGGTACGAATCTCCACGGGGAATTCGTTCCAAAGGGTCGGAGCTGCCACCGAGAAGGCTCTCCTCCGCGTGGTTGCCAGTCGACATCGACCGGCTGATGGAAGTCGGAGGAGGCCTAATCTATGTGATCTAATTGGTCGAGTGGAGGTAATTGGCAGTAGGCGGTCTCTCAAGTACCCAGATCCAATACCATGCAGGGCTTTGTAGGTGATAAGTAGCACCTTGAAGCGTACCTTAATGGTATTTGAGATACCACTCAAATTAAGTTTACTTGCTACAGTCAGCAAGTTATATACATTGACAGGAGGTATACGTAGGAAGCACATCTTATGACACTCATATAAGGTAACATTCCACAAATTCATTCAAAATTATGAGCTATTAAACATTTTTTTAAAAAAATGTATATTAATAAGATCTAAAGACAAGAAGGTATGATCCCATCCCTTTCTATGAGATGTGCAGAATAAAACTGCCTTCAATTTTCAGAGTACTTTACGAACATGAGATGATGACATATGGAATAAAGCGAATGTTACCTTAAGATGAATTTTTAAATTCCCTTTCTTTTGCCTCAAGATTCCTGAAATGTACACGGAGATACAATAGTTACAATTCCCACTACTGTCAATTTACCAAGTTGGCAACTCTTAGCAGATTCCCCACTTTCCATTGTTGCATTATTACCTTAGAAGATAATAGATAGATAGAAGGATAGATTCTGGATGAATATGACAGCAATTATCACAAAATAAAATTGCCTGTCAATCTTTGACCTATTCTGCATTCAAAATAATTATTTCTTTAGCAAACAACTGAAGAAACAAAGAAGCATGCAATATTATTTAATAATATATTTGTTACTAAATCTTTTTTTGTCATCTCCAGAAAAAATGATCACAGTAGCTGAAAATTTATTTATTTTTAATCCAAAATAAAAATGTTTATTGGGAAATGTATCCTTGTTTATCCTTATTCATTCCTTTCCATGTTGTAAGCCTTTTATAACTTATATAACACTTCTTAACTTATTTTTCAAAACAGTTTATATTTCATTGCTGCATATACATTTTTATGAAGAAAATAATAGTTTAGAGCCATAACCCCTTTGACATCTCTTGGATTAATCTATAAAAATACAAGTTTGGGTTGAACAAAGAAATAATATTTGTCTCAAAAGCAGCAGCACTGTTTTTTTAAAAGGGTAGATTCCAACAATATTTAAGCTTGGAACCAAAGCAGTATTGACTTCATTTTTTGCATTCACATCAGAGGTGGGTTTCAGCCAGTCTGATCCAGTACACGTGTACCGGTTGAAAGAATTTTGCATTCGTTCCTGTACCAGGGCTTCTGGTGGCCCCATACTGGAACAGTCCCTCCCCTGACCTGCCCCCTCGCTCGCTCCTCCTGCCCGTTCAGTCGCCGCTCTCTCTCTCTTTCTCACCCCACCTGTCGGCACCATGCTTGACCCACCCACCCACTTCCTTTACCAGAGCAGAGGACTCAGCAGTTGGAAGTGGGTGGGTGGGGCAAGCTATTGCTAGGGATTGCCTTTCCTCTGTCTCTAATGCATGGATTTCTCCGCATCCTATTAGAAACCATGTGGCTGTCAAAGAGAAAGAAGCACGTGCGGGCTTCTTCCAACAGCTGTGGAAGGACAGAAGCAGAGGATTCGGCTATTGGAAGAAGCACGCGTGCCATACATTCCTTCTCTTTGACAACTGCATGGTTTCCAATGGAATGCGGAGAAATCCATGTGTTAGAGAGGGAAGAAAGGCTGAGCTTCTGCTAGGGACAGCAAAGAGAAGGAAGCAAGGCAGCCGCATGTGAATGGAGGAAAGCATTTTCAGGCCAAGAAGCAGCAGCAGAGAGTGCACACACAGACCTCCTGAGATGTGGGAAGCAGCTGCCAGCTCTCAGGGTGAAGACATTGTGAGCGGAGACGCCTTGGCCTCATCAGGAGCAAATGCTCACTGCCCCGCCTAGCCTCCTCTCACTGCAGATACAAGGATTGTGAAGGAAAGAGCTTTTAGGTGGCAGTGCCTTCCGCATGCACTGTTTTTGGAATTGGGAAAGGGATCCTCCATCTGAAAATGCTTTCCTCCACGATTGTGACCTTTCAGGTGGCAGATCTCACCAGAAGAAAAGAAAATACTATCTATGGTCAGAGGAGGCTCGGCAGGTGTCAGAGGGGTGGCGAGCGCATGGTGGCCCCTTTGGGGGCCAAGGCTTCTACGATGCACTGAGAGCATCGCTGGCAGCTGCTTCCCACAGCTCAGGAGGTCTGCATGTGCACTCTCTCCACTGCTGCTTCTGGGCCTGAAAATGCTTTTCTCCATGCAAGCAGACCTCCCGGGGCGGCTGCACATGCGGCTGCCCTGCTTCTGCAAAGGCAGAGCCCCCCTGCAGGGCAATCCAAAGAATGGACTTGGATGTTGCAGTAAGGTCTGCTTTCCACTCAGGCCCGCATGCCTCCTGTGCCAGCTCTGTGGGGATTCGGGGAAAGGAAACTGGGCCATGGTGCTGCTTCCTGCCACCAAAGAAGTGAGAAGTGTGGAAGCTGCCGCTGGGTGGGTGGCAGTCCCTCATGCAGGGAGCAGGCCAGCCACTGCTTTACCTTCGGCCTGGGTCAAACCCAGCCACACCACCGCAGAGCCTGTGGCTCTTTCCCTTCAGTTTGGGTGGTGGCACTTCATCTTGGCACTGCATTTGTATTCACATGGCCAGCCGGAGCAGGACATGGTGCAGGTAGAGAAGCAACAGGCACGCTGGGGCCACCTTGCCCACCTTGCCTGTGGCCTCTGTGCACTGCGCTTGGAAGGAGCCGCCACCACTGCTCTCAACACCCTCCCTCCCTGGCTGGCTGCAGAGATCCGCCTGCCCTCCCAGAGCACTGTCGCGGAACCGCCGTTCACTTTCTTTCTTCTTCCACTGAGAAACAAAAATGACCAGCGCTGCACTAGCATTGTGGCGAACTGATCTTCCCCAAGATGAAGCAGCGGTGCCCAAGCTCTGCAGTGGCGTGGCGAGCTTGGCCATGGCCCACTCCCCGTGTGAGGGGCTGCCGCCCATCCACCCATTGGCAGCATCCCTGCACTTTTCGCCAGCGAGAAGCAACGCTGCGGCCTTTCCTCCTAAGACCCCACTTAATCTTGCACGGTAAAGATTGCTAATTGCTTGCATTTGTGAAGTTTTTTTTCACTGTGCAAAATGTTTCTATGCATAGAGCAGCCAAGAGAGAGAAGTGGTGGAGCTACCAGACTCGAGTAAGATGCTTGGGCAAATTTGAGGGTGGTTGGGGGGCAGGTGGGATCCTTTTTTCCTCACATCACCACCCAGATTCTTGAGAGCACCCGTGGCTGGGAGAGGCATCTGCCCTCAGGCTGCAGCTTGGCTGTGAGCAATTAACAATCTTTATTGTTCAAGGTTTTCCCTGCGCTTGGCAGGATGGGGTGGGGTGGGGTGAGGCTTCCGGCCGGAGCAGGTGAGCACAGCTGCTGCACCAAGAGCACTTGTCTCCGTTGAGTCCATCTCGCACCCGCAGCACCAGCAACACCCGCTGTTCCCTGCCGCCATGCACCTACCCTCCGCTTTCAGAGGTAATGGAAGCAAGCGCTCCTCTTGGTGCACTATGCTTGGCTGGGTGGGGGTGGGGAAGGCCAGGAGCAACAGGTCCTCCTCCAGGTTCTCTTGGTTTCTTTGTCTTATTCTTTGAAATTCTGACCAATTTAGAGGTGTTTTCCCAATTTCTTCTAGAGCTTCCATTAGGTTTTCCTTAGCTCTGGTATACGTGGTCCAGTGATTATTATCATTACAGTCCCAGTCAGCGCAGTGCAGCGGCCAGGCGACCCGTGCCGGGGCAACTTGACCTGGGGCAACTATAACCGGTCTCTTGGCAATTTGTTCAGTTTGCTCAAACAATTTTAGCTGTTCATCTTTAGTCAAGAAGACATGCAGTAATTGAATCATGTCTTCCCATGAAGGGTTATGACTCTTCATCAGTGGTGGGATTCAGCCAGTTCACACCACTTCAGGAGAACCGGTTGTAAACTTTCTGAGCAGTTTGGTGAACTGGTTGTTGGAAGAATTCATTAGGGCAGAGAACCGGTTGTTAAATTATTTGAATCCCACCACTGCTCTCCACTATTGCTTTCAGGGTTTGAATCACCGTTTGGGGATCTACCCTGAAGGTTGGTGCATCTCTTTTCCAAATTACCAGGTTTGAGGCAGAAAAAGGGGCGTGCATTAACACGTATTCAAATTGGCCTCTCTGTCTTCCTGGTACAGGTTAGCTTATCAGAGGGGCCATAATCCTAGCCTCATTTTTATCCCTGGTATTGGTGTTTTCTCAGTTATTGAATCTTTTGTTCTAGCTAATTCAGCACAGCAGTACCAATAGGGTAAATGGCTGGGTTTGAAAATCAAAAGTACCGCTGTCAGGCCAAATTTGTCTCCCGGCGTCATCTCTTAGCAAAGCCCATTTGCCACACAATTTCCTTGCTTTCTTTTTGCTCATGCCAGCTAAGATAGGCATGCACCTGGCATCTCAGGCTTCTAGGAAATCTCCAAGGAAAGTTCATGTCACCCTCGAGCTAACGCTTCCCATGACCCTTTAAGATGTAGGGCTCACTTTGGCTTAGCCAGGTGACCCACCGCAAATTTTCGGGGGGGGGGGAATTCCGTGAAGGACTTTGATTCCCTCAACGAAGTATTCAATCCCTTTCCTCATAGGGAATTCTGCTAGGGTTTTCTGGTGACCTCTGCCCCTCTGCAGTGAGTACTCGCACCTCCTTCTCTCTATTCTGCACAATGAGCCTTTGATGCTTCTGCCACACCAGGATTCCCTTATTTCAGTGTTTTTCAACCTTTTTTGTGCAAAGGCACACTTTTTTCATGAAAAAAATCACGAGGCACACCACCATTAGAAAATGTTAAAAAAAATTAACTCTGTGCCTATATTGACTATATATAAAGTAATTTTCCCACGGCACACCTTACACTATGTCACGGCACACTAGTGTGCCGCGGCACAGTGGTTGAAAAACACTGCCTTATTTCTTTTTATTACCCCCCACTCTTTCACTTGGTTCTCTCAGCTTCTGTTCTTTTAAACAGAAAGTTTCACATTCGGCAACCCCCCTTGCTTTCCCAATCCTGATGGTCACAGCTCATTAGAGCTAGCAACAAGTGGGGGCGGCTAGAGGTCATTCGAAGAGGTGAGATCAGGCTGTTGTTCAGGTGGAATCCCACACACACATGTACACATACACACACTTCTGTTCTCCTTAATTCTAGGGATTTTGGTTAAATTTAAAGCGGTACTTACCTGCTTTCAAGCAGCTGTTGAGTTCAAGGCTCAAAAACTCTCTTTACTACCCAATGCCTCCCGGGCAGGGTCTGTGGATTGTCCCTGGACAAAGATGGTCCATGCCAACCGGGTTGAATGTCCGGGCCGCGTCCGGTGGCTGGGTTGGCTGGGAATCCCTTCATGATGTTGTCAATTATTAAATGAAAAAAAGGTTTCCTCTGCAGGTTCAGATTCGTCACTGGCTGAGTAAATGAATTTAGAGAGCGTCACTGGCTGAATAAATGAATTTACGATCGAAGCAAGCTGCGTTTGAAAGCAAGTTGTCTTTATTATTTCAGGAAAGCAAGATTGACAGTAATGTAGATCAGCGTTCTTGGGTGAGCTGACCCCGAAATACAGTAAGTGTACATTTTTATACCATTTTCCTCTTTGAAGTCCTTTTGTTTTCTTTGTACTATTGTTTTATCACTTTTTGTGTGTACCTTTGCTAATGGTTCTAATCCTGTCTTGCATTTTGTTATTCCTCTGCCCTAAATTCCTATGGGGCAGGGATGAACTCTAGTGTCTTCTACTGTATTTTCTATTTTTACATCTTCGCCTGAGCTAATCCGTCTTTGTTGTCACTCTGACCTTTTCCTCTCTTAAAGGTAACTTCTTCCTGTACTTCCTAGGTCTTTTGTATTATTTTGTACTCTGCAGCTATTTCTAATTGTCCTGATATCCTGGTAATTATTCTCAGGAGGTTTCTTTTAGAATGTATGCAGCTTTGTTATTCTAGTGACTTTCAGTTTGGTTATGGGCTGTACTGGCCTTGCTAATACAACACTGTCTTGGTGAAGTTCCCTTCCCACATTACGATGAGGCAAAGCAATACAATTTAGATGCAGATTTATTAAACTGGATTAAGCAAAATTGATGCTTGCTACAGATATTATAAGTTAATTAGGTATAACCACAGACATATAGTACTGTAACAAAGAGCAGAATTCTGTATCAATAGAGGGCAAAGATAAAAAGCTGAATATTAAACATAAAACACCTGATACTGTAATGAGAATTATTTTTAAAGTTTTAGAATCTGATGTTTTGAAACAGTCTATCATTATTCCATTTGAAAATTATTTTGTCATTATCACCCTTTCTAGAGAGGAGAGTTAGATAATAATCTAAAATTAGTCAAATTCTCCATGAACAATTAATTAAAAACTCAGTATGCAAATAATTATCTCTTTAGAATTATATTTGCAAGTTGACATTCATTTGACGATTATCCTAAGCAGCTTCACTTATGGACAAAGATAAAACTTCCTGAAATAAACTTCAGAATTCCAGATAACCTTCCTTAAAACAGCTGTGTCAAAGTGACATAAATAAGTAAAACCACTGACAAGTGAAATGATCTGACATTTTGTGATTAAACTCTGCACAATGGCATTAATCAGAACAAAGCTGTTTGATGTTATGTTACAACAAAAATGTATGTGAAAGTGTCTCTGTGGGATTTGATCTTTGATCTTTCGGTGAATCATATTTAGAAGCCAAAGGCATTTTACTAATGAGAAAAGTCTGCACGATAGAACCTTCCTGAAATAAAAACAGTAGGAAGACTGTCTTCTTCCTTGCACTGCTGTCACCTCAGAAGCTGGTAAGTTGGCTTTCTGACATGTCCGGGCAGGTTGTTTTCCGCCTCTGACACTTGAGTTATCTCCATCTCTTTTATCACACCCAGGTCCTTGGTAAACTATGGAGCCAACTGGGTTCTAACTAAACAAGTTGAGCTGTGAATTATCAATGTTATCTGGCTCATTTTTTTATATATTACAGCAGAGTACAGATAGAATAACATTATCAGAACTTTTGGAACATTCTGGAATCAAAAGCTTTTTATTAAGATAGCACATACTTTAAAAATGATTCAAAAGTGATTTTACAAAAAAAAAATTCAAATTCATACTTTGAATTCAGAAGCCTGAAAAAGTCAAGCAGTATTAATTATTGCAGAGAGGTGCTATATTCTCAATCATATAAAAACTGTGAACTTCACTGAAATATATCCCTCTGATGAAAACATTTCACATTATTATTTCTGAACATGTTTGCTCTTAAAATATCCAAAGGAGAACTCTATTTTGTAATTCCCACATTATTTAATCACCTGTTGACATCTAGTGGCTAAAAAAAAAAGAGAAATTAAGTTGATTTTGCCAGTTTTTGCTTGGCACATTTGCAAAATCTCTGACTTGTTTACCATAATTTGCTGAATAAGCCAAAGATTTAACATTGCCCTAAGCTATTGTTTCCCCAAGAATGGGTCACAATTCAAGGGAGTTTGTGAGATACAGGATGAAAGTCACCACCTTAGAGAAACTTTAGGAGCAGAAATTATGATGGACGAAGAAAAGAAAAGAAAAAGAAAAGAAAAGAAAAGAAAAGAAGGTAGGAGAGACAACAGTAACAGTAACTACAATCTGGGATTGCAATTTTCAAGCTCCATTATTTTAAGACAGAAAAAAAAAACTGATTTAAAACAGAATCTAGCTGTCTTCAAAATAAATGCACATCTCAGGAATGAAGCAAAAGTTAAGCAATTTCCATTAAAGTACAGTTTTGGGATTTTTTTCTAATGAAAATGTTTTATTTCATTTATCCAATTCTGTTACTATTGAGTATACAGATAACTATTTAAAAATGAGAAATGGCACATTTCTTGCCCAATTTCAATTTAAATAAAACAATTATTTTAGTCATATTGGAAAGGTGTACACAAATCCATGTTATTATTTTAGAGAGTATTGTTAAGCTGACCAGATTTTCAGATTGGTAAAGAGGGACACCTTTGACGGGGGGGGAGGGGGGCTTGATTAAAAATTTTATATGGAGCAACAAAAATTTTCATACAACGCAAAAATAGTATTGTAATGTTTTTTTTATTTCAACATAACTACAATTTACAAATATAAATTGTAACTGTTGCCAAACATCCAAATTTTGATCACGTGACCATGAGGATGCTGCAATGGTCGCTAAGTGTGAAAATGGTCGCTAAGTGTGAAAAATGGTCCAGTCACTTTTTTCAATGCCATTGTAACTTTGGTCACTAAGCCCATTATACCACCTTTCTTGCCACAGTTCTTAAGTGAATAAATGGAGCTGATAAGTTAGTAACATAAGTGAATCTGGTTTCCCCATTTAACTTTGTGAAAAGGTGATTCCCCAGGACACTGAAACCATCATAAATACGAATCTGTTGCCAAACATCAAAATTTTGATCGTGTGACCATGAGGATGCTGCAACGGTCGCTAAGTGTGAAAATGGTCGCTAAGTGTGAAAAATGGTCATCAGACACTTTTTTCAATGCCATAGTAACTTTGGTCACTATACCACCTTTCTTGCCACAGTTCTTAAGTGAATCTTAAGTGAAGATGTTATATCTTAAGTGAATCTTAAGTCTTAAGTGAAGATGTTATACAGTAGAACCTTTGGTCACGAACGCTTCTGACCAAAATATTCACATTCTCCCCGCTGCTGATTTCCCCTTCTCCACCATTTTTTTTGTAAGCGCAAAATTTCCAAAATTAGATTTGATTCATGACCAAATCAGTTTGCGACCAAAGTTATGGAACGAATTATGGTTGTGACCAGAGGTTCTACTGTATTCATGCCTTTACATACTCTATATCACCTCAAAATGTTGCACAGCCTTCATAAGTTTCTAATACAGATAAAATTAAATACAACATCAAAACCATAAAAAAGTAAAATTAACCTGGCTGGAAAATCCTATGCCTGTCTTGCTATTATTACTGACACACTTGCTGCAGTATTTGATGGCTAAAAGAAAAAAAAATTGTTAAAGTGTGTATTATGTTCACTCCCATCTCTTGTCTGCTGCGTTGATTTTGAATTTATTAAAAGAGCTTATTTTACATCAAATCCCTCTCATATTATTCTACTATGTTCAATAAACCCTAAGAGACAGTATACTATACATGAAATTCCTGTAACTGTATATTTAGTAAATTGTGGAGCTGAGTTTATCCAATTAACTCAGTTTTTGGACTTAAGTAATCACATACAATAAAGGAAATAAAACTATTTAGAATGAAGTGTAGTTGGCTATTTGTGATTAAGGGTACAGAAACAATTATAGTTTTGATCAGGAAAATACCCTAAAAAAAACCCTTTTGTTCTTTCAGGATTTTTTTTAATGATTTTTCCATGGCACATCATAGTGTTACACATATTGTTTTGAATAAAAAAACAACAGCTGCACATTTTTAAAAACCTACATTATTTTAAAATGCATTAAAAAATAAAAGAAAAAAACCCAGCACACTTACCAGCAGGCAGAAACTCCAAGTCAATCCAAAATGATATAGATGTTAATACAAAGAACTGAGCAAATTGAAACTTTCCCACCATTTTGGAGCAGTCCTCCAACCTCCGTGTCTCCCCTCCGGAAAATCCAGGAAGTAACACTGGCAACCTCTCTAGCCATTTCCTGCAGCTCTATGGTACTAGATCATTTTTTTCTTATAAAATGAGGTAAACGCAACGTGGCACGGGGGGGATCCGTTTTGTTGCTTTAACGTTTTAATATCTTCAATGAAAGTACTGAGACAGAGAGAGAGAGGGATTAGACAGGGTGTCTTTTGTCTTGCCCCGGTTAGGATTTCTTAAGCAAATCCACTGGGCTTTCAACATGAAGCCAGAAAATCGGGACTTTTTCAAAAACGCGGAGGGACATGGGAAAAATTGTTATAAAGCGTGCTTGTCACGCTGAAATCGGTACGTCTGGTCACCTTAAATTGAAAACCATTGTATTAAGCCATTAACCAAACTATTTTGGCTTAGTGCATAATGTATACATTCAGTCTATGGATTAAACTATACATTAAGAAGAAATTAATTAATTTCTTTTTATACATTTATTATTTTAGTCTGTGTTATTTTTAACTGTAACTTTTAATAAATTACCATTTAAAAATTAGCTGCTCAAAGTAATAAAAACAGTAGACACAAATCCTTTGCAGCAAAAACCCCCACAATGTTTTCTTGGTTTATGTTTCCTGACAGTTCACGTTGTAGCCTTGTATATATTCATTAAAACAAAGAACTCTTCTTTCAGTGTCTCCTGATTTCCTTAGGCTTTTGGTTTGGCTATGTAATCACCTCCCAGTGAAGCTGCTTCCACAAACCCCAGTCCTCTGGATAGTCTGACTGGGAGATCAGTGAGTTATCAGAAGAAAATGATGACAAAACATTTCTATATTGGGACTTCCTGGGAGGAGCTTGCTGATGGTGGCAGCTTAAAATTAGCTGCCCCCGAATTCCTGGTCACGTATCTGTTTAGATGATGGTTTACGTTTTAATATCTTCAATGAAAGTAATGAAGCCAGAAAATCGGGACTTTTTCAAAAACGCGGAGGGACATGGGAAAAATTGTTATAAAGCGTGCTTGTCACGCTGAAATCGGTACGTCTGGTCACCTTAAATTGAAAACCATTGTATTAAGCCATTAACCAAACTATTTTGGCTTAGTGCATAATGTATACATTATGTGTATACATTACTTACTTACTTACTTTTGGACTTACTTAAGTCCAAAAACTGAGTTAATTGTATACATAATGTATCTGACGTCTTAACAGGTTTCTTATCCTTCAGGCAAGAAGGGAAGAAGATATAGTTTTGCTGGCAAATGCCCTTCGATTTTTGCAGCTTCTGTGCCTGCAGAGAGGGGGGCCAGCCCAAAGCAGAACAGCACCCGTGCTGGGAACTTCAAACTGCATTGTGCAGTACAAAGTAAGATCTCTCCCACTCTGTTCATAGCTTTGATTTATTTGATTTTAATATGAGTGAATCAGTTTACGTGGACATTAATTGTTTACCAAGATCCTAGCTTCTTTTTTTTATAAGATCTTCCTCTGAAATATTTACTTAGAGGCTTTTAAAATGGCGCTGAGCCAGCTGGATTCTCCGGTACAATGATTATCTTCTTAATTTCCTTGTTAAATGCTACAGAACTCTAAAACTTCAAAGGAGGTCTTATCACCTGTTTCACAATCGGCCAGCAGAAACTTTTTAATTAATTTCATTTTTACGAGACTTCCTTTCTCTCATTAATCTTGCTTATCTGGAATTTAAATGGTGATGAATCTGCTGAACTGTCTTGTTACAATGCTTATTTTCTGAAAGTTTTGCCAAGCCTCAAATTTCAAAGTAAAGGGAGAAATTCAGCATCCTTACTTATAGCTGCACAGTCAGGCAGCAGAGTTTTATTAATTGCTGGAAGATAAAATTTGGAATGGCCTCAAAACCAAATTTTAATCTGAAACCGTCGCCCTCTATTCCCAGGGGCACATCCCCAGTGCCTGGCACAAGGTTGCAGCCTCCGCTCCCTACGCCCCCTGCTGGAGATTTGTTAACAAAAGAATTCTTCTTGAGTGAATTAAATGCGGCTCTTAACGCACAGACAATTAAAATGGAAGATAAACTTAGAGATCTTAAAGAGGAGATAAAACAGGAGATAAAACAGGAGGGAAAAGAGGAAATAAAAGAAATAAAAGGGGAAATAAAAGGGGAAATAAAAGGACTTAAACAGGAGTTGTATGAGAAAATTGATGCCAGGGTTGTTAAAATTAAAGATGAAATGCTGGGACTTGTAACTGTATTGACAGAACACGTTTCCAGAATTGAAGATAGTCTAGAGGATCTTAATGAGGCTAATACCAACTTGACATTGAAAACAGAGGTGGTGGAACAAAAAGTGGAAAATGCTGAAAAAGAAATTATTATGATACAGTACAGACAAATGGAGCTGGCATTAAGAGTAAGGGGACAGCGTGAGGAGAAACAGGAGAACCTGAAACAGATCCTATCAGAAGCCTTTGACCGCCTGGTGGGAAGACCAGGGACTAACCTCGACTGGCAGATCGACAAAGTTTATCGCATTAACTCCTGGGTGGCAAAGCAGAAACAGCTTCCTCGAGACATCGTTATATACTTCACTACAAGAGAGCTTAGAAATATGGTACTACAAGAGTCTTATAACACTAAGCTCCAAATTGGCGGCCAAGACCTGATTGTTTTGAAAGAGATACCACCTCAAATGTTAAGAGCCAGGAGAGACTACGCTTTTTTAGTTGAAGAACTCAGAAACCGTCAGATACAGTATAGATCGGACGCACCATTCGGTATTATATTTACATTTGATAGGGAAAGATATTGCCTCAACTCTGTATGGAAAGCCCGAGATTTTTATCATAATATTTTGAAGGCTGGATATCCTGCATCATCTGGACCTGGAGAAAGACCACAAGAAGGACAGGACAGACAGCAAGCTACACAACTATCAGATAAGATGGAGCATCTCTCTCTTCTAGAAGCGCAAGGTGTTATGGAACAAAGACCTAGCCGTATGATTACTAGACGAATGGAGAAACAAGCTAAAAAGCAACAACATCAACAATCACCGGCCATCGATCAAGGAGCTACAATAACAAGTCTGGAAGCAGTGGGAGGAGCTAGGCCTAAGATTAAACAGGCCATGCAGGAAGCTCTAAAAATGCTTCAGCCAACCAAAGATGACAACTAAGATCTTAATATGGAATGTCAATGGATTGAATTCCCCACAGAAGAGAAAGAAAATACTTCACTATCTCAAACAGTTTTAAAATGACATACCGTATTTATCGGCGTATAACACGCAGTTTTAAAACTAAAATTGCAAGCTTAAACCCTGCCTGCGTGTTATACGCCGATACTCCGGGTGGCAGAAGCCCGGGACACAGTCAAATTCGCTGCGCAAGGTGAAACGGCCAGCAGCAGCCCTGCTCTCCTGCTGCGGCTTCTGTTTCAATAGGGAAGAAAACTTCCTTTCGCTTCCCGGGCTTCTGCCGCCCGGCAGAAGCCCCGGGACCCAGTCAAATTCGGGAAGCGAAAGGAAGTTTTCTTCCCTACTGAAACAGAAGCCGCAGCAGGAGAGCGAGGCTGCTGCCGGCCGTTTCACTTTGCGCAGCGAATTTGACTGGGTCCCGGGCTTCTGCCACAAGGCAGAAGCCCCGGGACCCAGTCAAATTCGCTGCGCAAGGTGAAACGGCTGGCAGCAGCCTCGCTCTCCTGCGGCCAGCGTCCGTTTCAGTCGCTTCCCTTGTCCGTCTTGATTGCTGGAAGCAGTAACAAACGGCGCGTCCGCTCCGCATCGCCCTGACAACCACCCCAGCCTCCGGCTACCGGGCCTCGCTGGAGTCAATTGCAAAGCTGCGTTCAGCGCTTTGAGGACCTGAGGCATCTTGGGAAATGTAGTTCCCTATCAGAAAGAATGGAGTAGCTGCGAATTTGTAACAACATAATATAACTTGGTGCTTCGCAGGTTACGAAAATCTCGTTTGATTTGCACACTGTTTTTTAAAAGTTAGATAAAGAAATTATGCTGTGAAAGCGACTAGATAGCCCCCCTCCCCTTCCTGTGTGTGAGAAAGGGAAGGAGAGGAAGGAAGGAGGGAGGGGGGAGGAAAAGAAGAAGGGAGGGGGGGAGAAGATGGAAGGAGAAAAGATGGATGGAAGGAGAAAGAATGGAAGGAGAAGGAGGAAGATGGAAGAAGAAAGGAAGAAAAAGAAGAAGGGAGGGAGAAGGAAGGAGGTAGGAAGAAAAGGGGAAGAGAGGGAAAGAGCAGAAAGACAAAGAGGATGAAGTTGATAGGCAAGAGGAAGGGGGAAGGAAGGGAAAAAAGAGGGAGAGAGTGAAGATGAGGAAGAGGTTTTTGGTTTTCCAAAAAGCAGTGATTCTGATTAAGTTTTTTTGCTCAAAGAGGTGTTTTTTCATTTCATATTTGCCTTTTAAGAGGAGTTAATGTTATAATTCATGTTCTAATGTTATAAATTTTAATCCAACATTAAGTTCCGAGCTTCCAAGTCATTTATTTTTAATGAAAAAAATTTTTACTCAAATTTTTGTGTTAAAATGGGGGGTGCGTGTTATACGCCGGTGCGTGTTATACGCCGATAAATACGGTAATTTGTTTGCAAGAAACTCATATCAAATCAACTGATCAAAAATATCTGATTAGCTCAAAACTTGGTCAACATTTTGTAGCTTCTGCTATGGAAAAGTAGAATGGTATAGTTGTATACTTAAGAAAAGACATGAAAGCAGAATTAATTGAAGCAGATCCCTTCGGAAGATATATCGCTCTAGACCTAATCCTAGAAGGGAAAAAGACATTACTTTTGGGAATTTATGCTCCTAATCAACAGCAAGATGGATTCTATAGAAATCTTCATGTCAAATTAGTACAGTGGGACTATAGGTCCTGTATACTATTGGGTGATTGGAATGGTGTGATAGACACTAAGAGAGATAAGAAGACTTCTCGCCCAAATACTAAGATCCGAGCAAAGCTACCCAAACCTTTTTTTGACATGATGGATGACTTTGAATTGAGAGATATTTGGCGAGAAAGAAATGCAGAGGAATATGATTTCACTTTCTTCTCTGATAGACATCAATCCCTTTCAAGGATTGATTTTATACTAATCACTAATGATTTGCTTTCTAGGGTCAAGAAGACAAAGATTGCGGCTAGGGTCCTTTCGGAACATAACCCAGTTTGGATGGAGTTGGGAAGGGTAGTGCAGGCAAGAAGGTCTTGGAGATTGAATGAAAACTTATTTAGATATGAAAAGTATATTAATGATTGTAAAAAACTGTTATCTGAATATTTCGTTTTGAATATGAATAAGGGTACATCTATGGAATTCGTATGGGATGCAAGCAAAGTGTATATGAGAGGAGTGCTGATGAATATAAATAAAACACATAGATATAAACAAGGGTTAAAACGAACAGAATTGGAAGAGGAAATTAAGAGAAAAGAGTTGGAGTTAACAATGAATCCAGGTGATACAAAGGTTAAGGAAGCTATCACCATATTAAAATCTCAATTTGACATGTTGATCTCTGACCAGGTAGCCACTAATTTATTATATGCAAAACATAATACCTTTTGTAACGCAAACAAACCTGGCAGATGGTTAGCTTATCAGATTAGGAAAAAAAGGAAAACTCGAAATATATCTAAACTGATTTACAGAGGGAAGGAGATGTTTCAACAGGAAGAGATTCAAAAGGTATTTCGGGAATTTTTTACAGAATTGTATAAAGGGGATAAAATTAATTGTCTAGATATAGACAAATATTTAGATAAAGAGAAAATACCTTCAGTTAGAGAAGAGCACAGGCAAAAATTGAATCAACCAATAACCTCGGGGGAAATTTTGCAGGTAATTAAGCAATTAAAGTTAGGGAAAGCACCAGGTACAGACGGTTTGACAGTGGTTTACTATAAAAATTTACAGTTAGAAATGGTAGAACCTCTTACAAAATTATTTAATAAGATTCAAATGGAAGGTAAAGTGCCTCCATCTTGGAAGACAGCGTTTATATCTTTGATACCCAAAGAAGATCAAGATACTACCCAACCAAAAAATTATAGACCTATCTCATTACTTAATGTAGATTATAAAATCCTTACTAAAATATTAGCAAATAGGTTAATGCTGGTTATTCAACAATTGATACACACTGACCAAACAGGTTTTATACAGGGAAGACAGATGAAAAGTAATGTCAGATTAATTATTAATGCATTAGAATATTTGGGAAAGAACAACCAGATCCCTGCTGCGTTTATATTCTTGGATGCTGAGAAGGCCTTTGATCGAGTTAATTGGCAATTTCTGTTGAAGATATTGCAAAAAATGCAGATAGGAGATAATTTTTTACAGTCAATTAAAGCAATATACCTACAGCAAACAGCACAAATTATAGTCAATGGAAGTTTAACAGACTTTTTTCAAATTGGAAAAGGTACAAGACAGGGCTGTCCTTTGTCTCCGCTATTGTTTATTATAACTTTGGAAGTATTGTTGAATAAAATATGGGGCTTGGATGGTTTAAAAGGGAGCAAGATTAGGCAGCAAGAATACAGAGTGTGCGCTTTTGCGGATGAATTGGTCATAATATTGGAAGAACCACAAAAATCCAGTAGGGTTTTAATGAATACGATTAATCAATATGGTCAAGTATCTGGTTTTAAAATAAATTTAGGAAAAACCAAAATATTAGCTATAAATATGAATACTAAACAAAAGGAAGAACTAGGAGGGACGCTAGGATGTGAGGTGGTCAAAAAAGTCAAATATCTTGGAGTCAATATTTTAACCTCAAACGGGAAATTATATAAGCATAATTATGAACCGCTTTGGCATAGCATACAGACAGAGATGAAAAAATGGGAGAAATTGCACTTATCTTTGCTGGGTAGGATAGAGGCAGTGAAAATGAATATTTTACCAAAATTTTTATTTCTCTTCCAAATGTTACCTATACTTAAAAAAGATGTGAATCTTTTAGAATGGCAGAAGGGTATCAACAAATTTGTATGGGCAGGAAAGAAACCGAGGGTAAAGATGAAAATAATGCAAGATGTACGGGAGAGAGGAGGCTTGAAATTACCTAACCTAAAATTATATTACGATGCAGTGGCGCTATCTGTAATTAGTGATTGGACTCATTTAACTAATGATAGAATACTGAATATCGAGGGACACGATCTGGTATATGGTTGGCATGCTTACCTGTTATTCAACAAAAAACTGGATAAGAAGTTTAAAAGTCATATTTTAAGAAATGCTTTACTACGGGTCTGGAAAAAATACCAATATAAATTAAATGACAAAATACCCATGTGGGCAATTCCTAGACATGCAATTGAAAATATAACATAGCACAAAAACAGGATAGAACTACCTATAGACAGCTTCTTATTTTGGAAAGGGGGGTACTACAACTAAAATCTTTAGAGGTATTAAAAGAGGAGAAGGTAGTTCAAAATGGTTCCAGTATGGGCAATTACAGGCCAGGTGGAAAATAGATCAAAAAATTGGTTTTATCCAAGCTGAAGATAATTTGTTTAAACAAATAAGAGATCAAAGCTTAATGCATATAAAGAGGATATATAATGTATTAATACAGATGGATTCGGAAACAGATTTAGTTAAAGATTGTATAATAAAGTGGGCTCAAAATATTGAAGAACCAATAATGTTGGATACATGGGAAAGAATATGGGTAACAAATGTGAAATTTACACAAGCTCAAAATCTGAGAGAAAATTTTTATAAGATGTTCTATAGATGGCATTTAGATCCTAAAAAGTTGGCTTCTATGTATCCAAATGTACAGCCTAAATGTTGGAGGTATGGTTCTCTCGATGCTACATATTTTCATATATGGTGAACCTGTCAAAAGGTTAAGGCATTCTGGATAAAAATATGGTGGATTATGCAAAATATCTTTAAAAGAAGGATAAAGTTTACTCCTCAGTTATTCTTACTAGGTATATGTACTGACTTTACAGTGGTAGAGACTAACTTAATTCTGCACCTAATAACGGCAGCAAGACTGTTGGTGGCGCAATACTGGAAGAAGGAAGACTTGCCTACAACTCAAGAATGGACATTGAAAGTTACAAACCTAGCCGAGATGGCTAAAATATCAGCATATCTTAAAGATCACTCAAATGAGAGATATAAACGAGACTGGAAAAAATGGATTGACTATATACAAAATAAATACGGGACCATGAAATTCCAGTTAGCCTATGCTTAAGATCAGAAATGATTTAAATTGTTTAAAGTTAGCTCAGCAAGAAGAAGCTAAGGTCAATGTAGAATGTCATTAATTTCTTTATTTCTTTTTTCTCAATAGATTTTAGACTGTGTTTGTTAAAAATTCATACCGTGTACGGGTTCTGGGAAGTCGTGGGGGGGAGGAGGGGGGAGGGGGGAGGGAGGGAGGGGTACACATCAGGCTAGACAAGAATTTGGTGGTAAACTAGAACTATTTTGACACACAAAAAATTGTACTTCAATGTCTTACTGATTGAGGAATGATGAAATGTTTGTTTTAAAAGAAATAAAATACGGGTTCTGTATTATTGCCAATTAAACTTCCTGGGAAAGACCATAAAATTACAAGGAATTGAGCTCAACTTGGGGAATTTTAGTTTTTCTCCCATGAACTTTTCATAATCATCCCACCCCCACACCTATTCTATAAATATATTTCCCTCTCCATGATTCCAACCATATACGGGAAAGGAGAGCAAAACTCTATTCTTTTATTGAATGCAATAGAGGAAGCATATTTGAGCAATTCCAATTTTCTACAAAATAGCACCAAGTCAGATGTACAAAGCTGTTGAAAATAATTATTTCTTGATAATTGATCAGTTCCAGTGTACTGGAGATTGATCAAATCTGGACAATATACTTTGCCAGAGCATTATAGAGCCATGATGGTACAGTGGTTAGAATCCAATACTTCAGGCTACTTCTGCTGACTGACTGCAATTTGGCAGTTTGAATCTCATCAGGCTCGAGGTTGATTCAGACTTCCATCCTTCTGAGGTGGGTAAAATGAGGACCCAAATTGTTAGGAGCAATATGCTGATTCTATAAACCGCTTAGAGAGGTCTGTAAAGCCCTGTGAAGTGGTATATAAGTCTAAGTGCTAGTGGTATTACAACAAATGTCAGAAATGCAAGAGAAGGTCAGTAATATGGAAAACCTTTTTATCAATCAATCAGTTTATTACAGTTTTAGACAGAGACCAGAACAAATAAAAATAGTAAATATACAATTAAAAATTCTAGTATAAAAATAATAAATAACAACTAAAATCTATAATAAAACCCAGTCCGTCATACATGGTCTGACTATACTAAAACTGCAACCCATAAAATGGGTGGCCTGTTGTAGGTTCAATGCTAAAAGGTAAAAGATTAAGGCGGTTTAGCCTGGCATGGGTTTATGGTGGACTTTTTATGATAATATTGTTTATGATAAGTGATTCCTTTTTAATACTATTAATATTTTCATGTAATAGCATCATGCCAAACTGAAAAGTGGCTTCTGACCCAAGATATGATCTGGTGCAAAATCTAGACCATCTTAGATACAAGATACAAGGTCTTCCATGTTTTGCACTTGGTCATGCTCAAAGATTATAAAGCGCCCTACCAGATATACCATATTTTTCGGAGTATAAGATGCACTGGAGTATAAGACGCACCAAGATTTTGAAGAGGCAACTAAAAAAAAAAAAGTTTTTGCACTCTGCAGACCTCCCAAAAACAGCCTGTTTTTCACAAAAAAATGGGCCCTTTCTGTCAAAAAGGGGCATGCATAGCTTTTAGGCTTATAGAGTGCTCCTGGGGGCTGGAGGGGCAAAAATGGCTGTTTTTTTGCTCATATTTGCCCTCCCCAGTCCCCAGGAGCACTCTGGAAGTGTCCTAAAGGCTATTCATGGCCATTTTTGCAAAGGGGACAGGATTTCAAGAGGCCAAAAATGCTGTATTCAGTGTATAAATGCAGCCAGATTTTCAGCCTCTTTTTTGAGGGGGGAAAAATGTTAGCCAGTTGGCTATCTTCCTAATGCAGAAGTAGAGCTCATATCTCCAGATTTTTAGCCCAGAGCCCTAACCACTAGACCAGTGGTTCTCACCACTGAGACCTTCTCCAGACCTTCCGCACAGCCCTCAGAATCTGGCTATTCCGTCAGGCCTGGGGTTAAGACTGTAACCCGCCTGAATGGTATGAATGTTGTGTTTTTAATTATGTATTGTCTTATATGTAAAAGTTTGTCTTCCTCCCCCCCCCCCCTTTTAAGTTGTGAGCCGCCGTGAGTCCCCCCAGGGAAAAGGGCGGCATATAAATAAACTTATCTAAATCTCAACCTTCCCAATGCTGCGACCCTTTAATACAGTTCCTCATGTTGTGGTGACCCCCAACCATAAAATTATTTTCATTGCTATTTCATAACTGTAATTTTGCTACGGTTATGAATTGTAATGTAAATACGTGATATGCAGGATATATTTTCATTATTACAAATTGAACATAATTAAAGCATAGTGATTAATCTGCCAATCTTGGTTTGGGAGAAGATCAGCCAGGCTGGGATTTTCCAGGATAAAACAACCTCCCTGCCTGCCTCCAACAGCAATTTGTGGTTTACATGAGTTTCACTTTATTAAGTTTACTTTTTTTACATTCCGTTCCACCCACCCACCCACCCAGATTTTTCTTTCTCTTTCTTTCTTTCTTTCTTTTTTCTTTCTTTCTTTCTTTTCTTTCTTTTTCTCTTTCTTTCCATTCCTCACTCCCTTTTCTTCTTTCTTTCCATCCCCCCTCCTTTTCTTCTTTCTTTCCATTCCTCCCTCCCTTCTCTTCTTTCTTTCCTTCCATTCCCTCTCCCTTTTCTTCTTTCTTTCTTTCCATTCCTCCCTCCCTTTTCTTTTCTTTTTTCTTTCTTTCCATCCCCTCCCTTTTCTTCTTTCTTTCCACTCCTCCCTCCCTTCTCTTCTTTCTTTCTTTCCATTCCTCCCTCCTTCCCTTTTCTTTCTTTCCTTCCATTCCTCCCTCTCTCCCTTTTCTTTCTTTCTTTCTTTCTTTCTTTCTTTCTTTCTTTCTTTCTTTCTTTCTTTCTTAAGCACAGATTAAGAAGTTGCCCTTTAAATGGGATTTTAAATGGAAGCTTAAACTACATCGAACTGTGCTTCCATCCCAAGTGGCATTCCTCGGGATGGAAGGAATGGGTGGGCGGGACCTGTCCTCCCCTCCGACCTCTCCTACCAGCCCTTCTCAGGGGCCAAAAAGCCTCTGAGTTCAGTTTAGCCCGCAGGCAGGACCGGCAGCAGGGGCGGCAAAGGTAACGTCCAGGCCCAAAGGGGCTTGAATCCCGGCATGTGCCTGCCTGGGAAAGCTCGTCCCGCCAGCTGAAGTGGGTAGCTCGACTGCCCCACCGGTTTCCTGCTCTCCGGGCACCTTCAAGCCCCTGTGCAGGCGGCTAGGCTGAAACAGCACCGCTGACCACGCTCGCTTTGGACATCCGTCGGAGCTGAGGCTGATCCGTTACCCAGAAGAACCCATCTCTCTCCCCTTCAGCACCTCGGCCTTTCCCTGGCGTGGAGACCGGGTGGGGTGGCGTCTAGGTTGCGCCCAGACCTGGGAGGAGCCTGCTTCGCCACCTGGTGCTCTTCATACACCTGCCACTTCAGGCGATGCCGGTGGAGGTGGATGGTCTTAGGCGACCCCTGTGAAATGGTCGTTCGTCCCCTAAGGGGGTCGTGACCCACAGATTGAGAACCACTGCACTAGACCAAACTTGTTCTCATTTGCTATAAACATGAATTTGTCTTCATTCTATTTTTCTTCCTTTGATGTTTTAAGTCAGGTAATTGATTGATGTTCCTAATGCTAACTGGTTCTTCCATGATCATAATTTAAACTATCTTTCCCTAGAACATTGCTGCCAAGAAAGCCAAAAACCTGGATGCCTTCTTTCTGGATTATATAACTATTTTGATACTCTTTTTCTCCCAAGAAATCTGGATGATAGCTAATTTATTTATCTATATTTTTTGGAATATAAGACGCACCTTTCTCAGCCAGTCATTTTTTTCTCAGCCCAGCAAACTTCACAAGGTTGTTATTGAGATGGCAAACCATAACTACCTTACCTTTACAGTACTTGCTTCCCTCTGCTGGCCATAATAAATATTTGATTTGATTTAAGGTCAGAAGGGAGAAAATGTTCTTTGAATCCATATACTGCACCATTTTTATCCATTAGAATACTCAGCCGAGTAAACAGAAGTCCATGTACGAGGTTACCATGTTTGAGTGGCAAGGTCACAATGTACACTAGGAAAGTAATAAGAGTTTTCAGTATGTCTTTGCTGCCATGAAGCAGTCACTGGGGTGGAGGTGAAAGATTGCAAGCCAAACATGGTAGGTTTAATCTGCCACAAAATCAATGTATCCGGGGTGGGTGAGAGGCAGCCTTTCTTGATATGCTATAATGTGTGATGTGCCTGCCTTGAAGGACAATCCTCTTATCAATTAATAATTTGTACTAGTTAAACTATATTTTGGAGACAGGGGCCTTCGTGATTGGTCCACATTGCTCCTCCTAAAAAAGCTCTTTGCTCATGGGCTGCAGAGTTGCATCTGTTCAGCCTTCCATTCTCTGGGGAAAAGATTCTCTTTCCTACCCCAAAGGATATCGCAGGTCAGTTCTCAAAAATAATTGCCTCTGGCGGCGCAGGCAAAGCATCTCCGCAGCCATCTCGGAGAGGCGCAGGAAGAAGGCGGGGCCGATTGAAAGGCAGCCGGGTGGTTGAGCACCCAGGACCTTGCTATGGCGGCGACAAGCGTCCCCAGCCGTCTCCTGCTGCTACGAGGGAGACGGCGGGGAGGCTTCTTCCTCTTGCCAGGCGTAAGAAACACCTCTAAGAATTGCAGCCGGGGCAATTGCCCCAGCAACGGCAGCAGGTAAGAAATGCGAAGGGTCGGGTGGTTTTCAGGGAGCGTTAAGCCTTCCCCGGCTCTAGGCTGCAAACGAGCAATGCCTGGAGGCTGTGTCTTTGCGCTTGTCGAGCGGGAGAGAAAGCAGAAAGGAGTAAAGGAACCGAAGGAGGGACTGCCGAGGTAACTCAGTTGCCGGCTTTTCTCCAGCCAAGAAGGTGTGACTGGAGGTTCAATCCGGGAGGGAACCGCGCGTCTGAGCGCCTCCGGAACGGAAACGGTGGGGAATCAGCGTGGGTCCGCGCTCCGCTCCAAAAGGCCCGAGAGAGAGAGAGAGAGAGAGACCTCTTGCACCCTCTTCGAGGAGAGTGGAGCTCATGAGTGGAGAGGACATTTCCGCCACAAGTTCAGTTTTGTATTTTTAGGACTGTTTATTTACTCGCTATGCAGCTCATTAAGCCACCTGAATCCCTATTCTCTAGGTTTTGAAACTAAAGTGGAGCAGAAGAGATGAAGAAACGTGACAGCGGGGACTTGTTAGTGACGACTATTTGTCATTGCATCTTCCTTCTTATGTCAGGTGTATAGGTACCTCAACTTCTCATGAGAAAGATATTTCAGTGATGGATAGTTAGAGGTCCAGTTTCTTGTATGCCCCTGATTTTGTAACAACACTCCTTCATTTATATGTTATGTCTAACTGTGGGTTTTATTATTTGAAACTCATCATGGTGATATTGCTATTAGTTAGGGAATTTTCCTTTCTTTTTGGAGGAAGGGTGGATTATACATTATCTAAAGGAAAATGCATTCAAAATATTTGATTTGTCCATGACTGCATTTTTCTAAATGAGCATCCCCAATAGATAGCACTCCCTTGTGGTGCCACATAATGATCTGTTAGTTTGTTTTTTAAAAGTTCTACATTCTTCACTTGTGCTGTTCTGTGCTTAATGTTGCAGCTTTCTGTCTGAATTCATAATTTTTCATTAATCAGATATTGTGAGAACACATATCATAAATGTTTCTAAGGACACCAAAAGTAGAACAGAGCAAAGTTATAGGGTTGATCCTTTCTTTACTCTCCTGTATTAGTAGGCAGGTAGAACAACCCATAGTTTATTTATTTGTATCCTGTTTCATTGTTTTTAAAAACAAGATGGTGAACATAATACTCTTCAGCCAATCAGGGCGCCGCCTGGCTTGTTGCTGGCCTCCAGGTCGTAAGTCAAGGACTTTCCGAGTGCTCAACATACTCCTTCCTCCTATTTTTGTCAGACACAATAAATCAGGAAGCAAGATGGTTCAAATGCAAACAGGTTTAATGCATGCTAGCACTCTCTACAATAATCTGAACTACTAATGGTCAAAGCAAATTGCCGGCAGAGAAGAGTCAACTGATTTCAAGATAGGCTGGACTTAGATCTCTTCTGGGTGCACAGGGAGTCAAGACTGATGACACGCTTGACCCCTACCTTGGGCTAAGCCTGGTCATCTATAGTTTTCACCACAAGAATTCTGTGAGGTAAATTGGGCTGAGAGAGAGACTGGCCCAAGGTCACTAAACTGACTTTCATGGCTAAGATGAGTGGTCATTTACTTTCTAGCTTGGTGCCTTAATCTCTTGCTGTTTGGAGTGTGTGAGAGTGCTTAGTGTCAGAAATGTGAACTTTAAAAAATTGAGGTAGATGGCCAGATATTATTTTCTTTCAGGACTGGAATACAAGATAGTCCTCGACTTTTGATCACAATTTAGCCCAAATTTTCATGCCAAAACAAGACAATTAAGAAAAAATTGCCCCATTTTATGACCTTTCTTACCATGGTTGTTAAGTAAATTACTACAATTGTTAAGTTAGTAACACATTTTTAAGTGACCCCAGCTTCCCTTTTGCCTTTGCTTGTCAAAAGGTGATCACATAACTCAAGGACATTGCAGCTATCATAAATATATGCCAGTTGCCAAGCTTCTGAATTTTGGTCATGTGACCATGGGGATGCTGAAATGGTCATAAGTGTGAAAAACATTCACTTTTTTTCAGTGCTATGATAACTTCAATCACTAAATGGTTATAAGTCAACACTACCTGTAATCATAAGCATTGTCATTAACAGTTTACTATTATTCTTCTATTATAAGAGGAATGAAGATTTTCAAAGCCACTCTATGATTTATTTTTCTTTTTAAAGACACCTCATTTTAAAAGTTTTTGGACAGTCTTAACATTCCTGCTTCATTGCTCAAATCAGATGGCAAAGCATAAATGGATATGGATAATGTGGACTGTGCTGCATTGCATTTTAAGGAACTATTTGTAACCTATCCTCAAATGGATTTGTGATCTTGGCTTTTCTTGGCACAATGTGCAAGTCCAGGTTCAGATGTGACACCAGAGATATCCCTGTATAATAGATAATTGACTAATTGGGAAGAACAAAGACTGCATAGATCTTAACTGCATGAGTTTAGCTTCTTGATTTGTCATTGCAAAGATTGATTTATCTATCAAGGCCATTCAGAAATTTGGCACCATCAATAAGCAGTTTGCTGAAACCTTCTGTATAAGTATTTCTGCTTTGTTCCTCATTCACTTTCTTATAAGACAATATCTGAAACTGTTTGCCCCCACAACCCATTTTACTTCCATTTGTAAACTATTTGGAAAAAACAAGCCAGGGTTGTATAGTTTGTCCAGCTTTTGCAGGGAGTAGAATCCAAATAGAAAAGAGAGTGAGAGAGACAGACAGAGAGAGAGATGGAGAGGGAGAGATGTATATTGTTCCCAAGAAAAATTCTTTCCTTGTGATATCTAAAAAAGGCCATTATGAATAAATTCAATTATTATTTTTCAGATATTCAGCAGAATAAAATTGTGGTATTTAGGTTTGAATAGGTTTGGGACAGCTTTTTAATGAAATGGAGACGTCTAGAATGCTGCATTTATTTGGCTTGTAATAATTTTACTAGGGAGTCATTTGAGATAATTCTACATGTCTTTGAGTGTTTGTGCTTTTTACATGTAGTGTATTTTAGTCATGTTTATATTACAGTGTTAAAATTATTTTGGAAGGATGATACGCCATAAAACAAAGAAGGAATGTGGCTGGAAAAATATTGTACATTCAGATATATTAAAATCCTGACTGGCCTTTCACCTAGACTAGACCAATGTTTATGCTAAAATATAAATTTATACTTTAAAGCAGCAGAAGTGATATAGGAACAATTTAACTTTTCATATTCCCTCTCTAATACATACAAAGTACATCTTTTGTGAGGGGAAGGGGGTATGGGAACTGATGATGGGCTCTAGCACAAGCCCGAAACCTTGGAAGAATAAACCTTTGGGCTTGATGACCAACTCAGATTGGATCCTTCAACATGTATCCAGGGACAATCTGGATAATTTCTATAAAAACTATGAATTTTATAGGCAATAATTTTCCAGAAATCAATGTCATAGAAATGTGTTTTATTTTCGTCCTATATTGTCTGTAATCAGTTGAGTCCTGTGGAATGAGAAAAATATTAGACTTTGGGATGTAACAGGGCTTAGAGCTAGAAATCTGTGGCTTATCCATCACATATTCTTTTTGTATACATTTAAGCTTAGAATTTATGTAGTGATTTAACTAAGTGAAGAATAGAAAAGATGCCATTTCAATTTTCTAAAAATATTTCAGTAGAAATAAAAGAAGAGGTAGATAGTTTTACATCTATACATAGTTTGTTTGTTTGTGAATTATATTTTTAAATTCTTCTGCATTTTTATATTTTTAAAATGGTGGCTTGCAAAAAAAGTGTTGAACAATATGCTAACTTAACAATTTATGATATTATTAATAATTTGTTATTGTTATCAATTATCAATAATTGAATACAAGCAGAATCTGCATTGGAGCTTCTTATTGTTTGTGAGAATTATAGTGATGATAGAATAAAAAGAATATGTTCAATTGATATATAACAGCAGTACCAAAATCCCCATGATGATTGCAGAGGTCAGTGTGCCCAGCAGGATGTCAGGGTTCCAAATAGCATCCAAAAACAAATGATGATATAGATGTCCAAGCAATGTATTGCTCGAAGTTCCAATTTATTAAGAGAGCCATTTAGCACATCAGGGAAAACCCAAATCTGAAAGCTTCCAGGTTTTCCCCACCTAGTTGAAATTTCAAGGTCTTGCCTCACACCCACAATTCTGGCAGTTCCACCCATCCAGTTCCTGTCAGGTGCTGAGGTGCAGAGACATGACCTTGGCTTTCTAGAAATAATTTGTTTTGGCTACACGGTAAGTAACTCCGTACAATCCCCCCTCCCATTTTCCCAAAATAGAAAAAGGCATAGTAGAATAATAGAAAGTGTGGCAGCCAAAGCTCCAAAAGAAAACTGCAGCCTGACACAGGATTCCCTTAGCTTCTTCCAGGTTTCCTAAGTTCTGAAAACAAAATGAAAAAAATGAAAAACTAGTACTATATGGAAACCAGTAGTTTCAAGCATACTCACAGGTAGTTCTTGAGATATGATGATAAAGGTGCCTGCCCATTATGGTCTCATGTCATAACTGTCATTAGGTGAAGTGTCTCACTTTATGACCTCCCCCAATTCCTGCTCTGCCCAATGAATTGTTAAACAAATGGGCAGGTTTTTAAACAGTATGGGATGCTGATTCCCATCTCATCAGGCTAAACACCCTCCTCATTACCTTTTGAAGAACTCCAAGGCCTTCTAGAGTGCTTGAGTGGTTTGCTTCTTTGCACAGCCACATGGTGCAATTCTAGAAGTGACCACCATTTTGTCCCACTCACAAAATGGTGGTCACATTTCTTTCACCACTATACCACAATTTGGCTCAGGGATACACTGATTTCTTCTGCTGCTTTAATAAGGCACTAGAAGCTTTTTTGCAGCATTCAGAAGTTTTTGCAACCCTATGCAGAACTTGTTAAGGCAGAAAAATGAAGCAGTTTGTCTGGCCACTACCATTTTGTCCCAACCCACAAGTAGGCAGGGATAAAATGGTGGTTGTGTTGTCACCATACGGCCTGGGGACAAACTGCTTTAGTTTTACCGTCTTAACAAGGTATGCAGAATGCTGCAGAAGCTTCCTGCAGTATTCAGAAGCTTCCCTAATGGCTATGAAGACCTTGTTAAAGCAGAAAAACAAAACACTTTATATGGCAGCCGCCATTTTCTCCTTGTCCACCAGCAGGTGGGCAAAAGAGGGCAGCTATCTTCAAGTCTCTGCCTAGTGGTCCAGGGACACATGATTTGCATTACTTCCCAAACATGAGGTTTGAATAGCTTTAAAAGATAAGTGAGATTGGGGCAGGCCAAAGCGCTACAGTGTCCCAGCAAAGTAGGATGAGGGAAGAGAGTGGTGGGAGACCAGTGTCCTGCAGGGTCCCTGTGATCAGTCACTCGTAAGGCTGTATAGGAAGGCCCCTGCCCAGATTAATATTAAAAAAAGGCAATACACAATATTTCCCCTAAAGGAGAAGAGGAGAAAAAATCTTAACAAAAAACAGAAAACAGCCCCAGTGTTCCTGCCATAGGAAAACAACCTCAAGCAGAAGCTTGAAGAGGCTGGTCTTTAAAATTTTGTATCCATGCAGAAATACTGGACCAATCTATTCATAACAAGGAGAGTCCAAATAAGCAACACAGTTAGGCAAGCCAAAGCTAACAAGGTTAGCTCAGACAAATAGCTAGTATTTGCATTTTCCCTTTTGCCTGTAGAGCCAGCCATGACCTCTACATGACCCCATAGGAATCTGGCAACAGCCATTAAAATATTAAAGGACACATTCTTACACATCTCAATCACAAAGCCCCAAAGAATATATAAAACTCCACGTATAATTTTGTGGCATCTGTTATCACCTGCCGTATCTCAAGGACTACCTGTATATATTGTACAGCGTCACTTGGGCCCATGTGAATCTATTTTTAGAAGATAAAAAAAATAGTGAATTAGCTGGATGGTGACTAAATTTTTTTTCAGTGGTATATTCAGTTGGGACAGAAAAAGACAAAAATGAGTGGAATTGGTTTAGAGAACAAAATGTTATCTTAGAATACTGCACTTATCACAGATGGCCTAATGCAACTTCTAGGTTCATGCCTTGGTGTGCTGGACCCCAATTAAGCAACCGTGACAAGGAAAATAATTTAATTCACTATTTTATTTCAAAACTTTCCATTAAAAAGGATTCCCTAAGAGAAAGGAACCTGGGACAAAAACTTAACATTTACTTTTTATGCTATGCACAACAAAGAAACTTTAAAGTAAAAGTTGATTGGATTAGGAAAATTCATCTGTCCAGTTACCTCATGAAACATTAGACCAGTGTTTTTCAACCTTTTTTGTGCAAAGGCACACTTTTTTCATGAAAAAAATCACGAGGCACACCACCATTAGAAAATGTTTAAAAAAATTAACTCTGTGCCTATATTGACTATATATAAAGTAATTCTAGGCCCTAGAAGACAGAAAGGAGGACCCAAGCAGTGGGGGGGGAGGGGAGGGTCCCCTGCCCGGTCAGCTTGAAGGGGCTGCAGGAAGGTTGAAGGGGCTGCAGGAAGGGCCAAAGTGACATCCACGAAGCTGATCACTCCAATCAGGGAAGGGGAGCGGCACCTTTGTCCCATCCTGAGAAAGCCCCTGGCAGCCCGGGCTGCCTCTGGGTTCCCCTCCTCCAGGGAAGGGAGCATTGGTGATGGGCAGGCGGCTGCCCGGGGCAGTCTTGGAGAGCGAAGGTGAGGACCTCCTTTGTCCAAACGGGGATCTCTCTTCCGCTGCCCACACCGCCAGTGGTCAGCCTCTACCCCCCCCAGCCCGCTTCCCTCCCTTTCTTTGGGTCGGTAGTTGGCCGGCGTGGAGGAGAGAGCCAGCGGGGCGAGGAGACAGGAATCGCCTCCCCCGATGCGCCACGGAGTCCTGCCGACGAAAAGGTCGGCTGGCACGGGTCATCCTGCCGCTCATCCAGCCGAGAGCTGCCGGCGTCTGCTCCCTCTACCCGCCGAAGCCTAGTTGCTCGCCCTGCCCGATAGGTGCCCGGCGCCTCCCGCTTGGCTTCGGAGCGGAGTCCTGGCGGGAAAAAGGGACTGGAGGGCGGGGGCAGGAACCGCTGCTTTCTGCGGGAGACGGCGCCAACGACCGAACTCGCCGAGCACTGTAACTGGCCGGAGATGGGCGAGCAGGCGGGCGGCGGCAGCTTCGTTTGTCCGCCGCCGGCCCGCAGCAAGCTTGTCTCCTGCCGCTTGTCTCCTGCGGGGGTGGCGCGACGCGGGGGCGTTTCTGCTCGGCCTCCTCCTGCGACTCCGCGGGCGAGGAAGAGGTCGGTGGCTGCTCCCTGGGGAGGCGCTTTCGGGGCCAGCCAGTCAGACCCACCGCTATGGGCGCACGCATGCGCTACCTCCCGGCAGTCCCCGCGTTTTTAAAGTAAACGCGGGGCCGCAGGGACTTAATAGAGGCATCCCTGTGTCCCGAAAGCAACTTTCGGGATACAGAGATGTCCCGAGGCAAAAACACCCGGCGGGTGTTTTTCCCACGGCACACCTTACACTATGTCACGGCACACTAGTGTGCCGCGGCACAGTGGTTGAAAAACACTGCATTAGACATCCAATAATATGTAAGAGTAAGGAATGAAAGGAGCTTTGCATTCTGAATAAAAATAAAAGAAACATTTACGCGGGAAAAATGTAAAGATACATTCATTGTGCTTTCCCAGCGCTGGGCTCAAATGTTTCAAACTATATCTGACTTCTTAAAAAAAAATCCATGGACAATGTCCCTAATACTGGACTTACTCAGGAACTGAGTGATAGAACCTTATTTTCATACAGACAACCACCCAATTTGAAGTAGATTCTCACAACATGACAGTGATGTTTATATGAAAAGTAGATGTCTATAATTGTAGAAGTTTACTTTCCCTGCAACATATTCAGATGTCTATTTTGCCAACAGTATCATCACAGGCCCAACAAATACAAACATAAGATTAGAGGTACCTTTACATACTCTTCCTCCAATGTGATACAGATAGTCCTTACGTATGACATGCAAATTCTGGTGGTAGTTAAGGAAAGTGTCCACACGATCATTTCACTTAACAATTCCAACCCCCACTTCATGACCCCACATTGTGATTTGCACAAGGAGATTTGTGATTTTCCACAAGGAGATTTGGTGCTATACTTGTACAATATGGAGGTGGGACTCATGAATCCCTTTGTTTAGCGCTGTCATAATTTTGAACAGTTGTAAACTGTTCAAACTATCTACATGCAATAATATGCCAGGGATGCACCTCTGGATTCTATCTAGAATAAATAGAAAGCTTTGCATAAAAGAATTAATATATACAAGTTTAAAATGAGGAGTCAAAATAGGAACAAAATGATATCAAAGTATTTCAAAATCAAAGAATTGCAAAACTTTGCAATTCTCAAAGTTACTATTTTGGGGCAGAGAGAGAAACAGTCTTTCACAGCAAGATATTTCTGAACTCATAAACAGCAAAAGATTTCAAATTGTTTCAAAAGATTTCAACAAACGTAATTAACACACCACAAAAGTTAATTGATAAAATATGCAATCTATTTAACTATAGCATTGCTAATCTGTCTCTTGCTCCATTACCTAACTACCCCTGTTGATTTTAGTTTAAATCGTATCTCAGATTAGCTACTGATGAACTGACATGCATCTCAGTCTGTGCATCTGTTGAAGTGAGCTGCATTTCATAAAACCTTATGTCTTTCAATAAAATATATTAGTCAGAAAAGATGCTACCAAACTTCTACTGATTTTTGGTACTAAAATACAGCTAATTAATATTGCCTGTTTTGCCTCAGGCAGGCCTGTTTTGAAATTCCTATAAGATTTTTTCATTCTGGTTTAAAAAGCCCATACAATTTACCCATGTACCACAATTTGATAGCTTGTTCTTGAATCTTTTTGTCAGTTGGAGCAGCTAAATGAATATGAAAACTCCTCCTGTTTTGTTATGATAGCTTAGTTTTGATGTATTCAGTAGATTCAGAGCTTCTGCAGCTTTCCAAGGCAGAATTTCTATCAACCAGTTATGAAGATGAGTTATGGGACTGTCACCACCAAGCTTTCAGTTAAAATTGCTGGGGAAAACCAAAGGCAGTGTGCCTATGCTTATTGGTTTCTCTTTTCTCTTCTAGGAGCATCAGAGAGAAGAGATTCCATCTTCGGAATTCAGGCTTCTCTGCTTCCCCCATGCCCCTTAAACTCATTTACTTTATGAATCAAAGGGATGCCGTTAAGTAATAAATTTAGATAATAAAAGGTATTTTTCCATAGATGTTTACTCATGAATTTTTAGTTTCAATAAACATGGTACCACAGCTTCTTAAATTCTTAAGATTTTAATTTGTTTAGATAAAAATATCTCCCTTGAAATAATTATCAATAGCATTTGCATTTCACATTTTAAAAGTTGTATTATAGAAATAGCCAGAAACTCTTGATATGTTAATTGATTTTGATTACAGTATTACTTATTAATAAATATAAGCATGTCAACATTCATATTGTGATTTTCATAGAAGTGTTTTTTCTATATTGCTTGATTGCTTCTTTCATATATGTAGAGGATTACATCCAGAAATATTCTTCCATCTCTATGTAAGAAGGAATTCAAAATGTTCTTCGATATATAAAAAATTAATGAAACTAAAACTAATAATGTTTGCAAAACTGAAAGATATTGTGTTTTCATACAAGTAAATTAGCTGAATGTATAACCTCAATAGCAATCTTATTCAGAGTGCTGCCACAATGCACATATTATACGTTTTATATGTGCATTCTGGCAGCATTCTGAATAAGATTGCTATTCATCACCCTTTACACAAAATCATTTAAAAGAATTGGCTCTTGGCAAGCAGTTATATTGTTTTCCATATGGTGATATAGATCCTAGCTGCTGGTCATTGCATTCACAGCTGCTAATGTAAAGAGTTACTTCTTGCAGATATCTAGTAAATTATATTCTGAGGATAAAATTGAGGGTGAAGAATCTCTCAGTCTTTTTTAAAATAAATGCTGTAAAATAAAAGCAATTAATTATATTAATTAATAATAGCTAAAATAACTTACATCAGGGATGTCAAACACAAGTCCTGTAGGGTGGATGTGCATCCTGGAAATTATAAGGGCCCCACGTTGCTTCAGCCTGGTCTACCCAATGCGAAGAGGAAACATCAGGCCCGTGTGGCTTCGACCGGTCTAACCAATGCGAAGAGGAAACATCGGGCCAGCATGGCTTTGAACCTGTCTAACCAATGCGAAGAGGAAACATGACAGCAGTTTGGGGAGTGGTGTTAAGCTGGCCATGCCCACCTAGTTGGCCATACCCAGTGACTGGCATCCAGCTGGCCATGCCCACCCAGTCAGCCACACACACACCCCCGAGGTCAGCCACAGCCCTGATGCGGCCCTTAATGAAATTGAGTTTGTCACCCCTGACCTACATCAACAGAAAGATGTTTAAAATCATAACAGTAGCAAGATTAAAATAAAAAGAACTAGGAAACAACAGAATATTATGAAACAGAATCTGTACCCGTAGGATATTTAAGTTTCAATGATAACTGTAAATGATTAGGACTGGCATGTGTGGCAGATTTAAGTAACATTCTCATATATGGTTGGCAGTAAATATTATATAAATTGGAATTTTGATCTAAATCCTGATTAGGCTTTTTTAATATTATGAAAATTTTAAATTAATTCATCAATAAGAGGATCCAATGGAACAGGATATTCATAACTTGGGGTTGAATTGTGGAGTTCTTGGTGCTCTCTGAACTTGGTTGTTGTTTGCAGATGTTTCACTATCTAACTATGTAGCAGCATCAGTGCTAATGAATGTAGAGTTTGCTCACTATTTGTATAAGATGCTTGTCCTGCTAATGTTGGTGGTTCTTGGTTCTTTCTTGATTAGGGTATTATTTTCTGCTTGTTAGCTGGATTGATGTCCTGTCCAGAGTGGAGGGCACTATATATAAAAGAAAGCAAACCATACATTGACTAGCACTGATTATGTTATCTAAGGTAATAAAACGTCTGCAAGCTCAAAGAGTACCAAGAACTTCCAGTCAGAGAGATGTACTCCTTGCTTCCAAAGCCCGTAATAAAATAAGTCTCTGCCTGTAGGGCTAGTTTTGATAGCATTCTCAATCCTCTGACATCCTCAAAATTTGATGGATCCTTTTCCCTAGGCTTCTGGACTCTTCTTTGAAATCTAGATTTTAGCCAGAGGTTTGTCTCTTAATCTTTTGCTCCTTTTGCAGAATGTTTCAATGGCGCCCAGCCTCTTAGTCTTAGAACGCATTCTTCAGCCTTCTTCCTGTTGTTGTTTTTAAATGCATCACAGGTTTAATCAGCAAGTGAGGTTCGAACCAATGCTCTACCCTCTTCTTTAAGCACAAATACATTCTCTGCTTCACTTTTCCGCCTTTAACACTTTACTAAATTGACTAACTTTATTAATACCACATTCTGCTGAATATTATCCCTCAATATACCAACTCTGCTGCAATGGTAACAGACTGTTTTTCCAACCCCCGCATCCCATTTCCTTTCCCTCCTACTTTTATTTTTGTGGATATTATTATAATGCAATTATTGCAAGAAATGTGGGTTATCAAAATATTTATGAAAATTATTTTCAAAGCATTTTATTGCTATGCTAATAATTTTATCTATGAAAATGACTCATTTCACTCGGGGATGTTGCATTACTCTGTAGTTTGCTAGGCACTTCTGAAATAGGCCAGAATGAAGCTCTAGTTGAATCTGAAAACTTAAGGGGAAATCTTCAGAAGATGTAGGATCAGGCTAGATGAATTTGCCATTCCAAAATCTTGTTCCTATGTATATTTTAATATTAAATCAGTTTCCCCTCAAATATTATATGTTCACATGAATTGTCCAGCAACTAAATGTGCTGCAATAAAACATGCTTTATATGTTTCAAAGTATGACTAGTAGTACTATATTGAAATTTCCTTGGCTGTAAAAGTTATGACGGATTCTCTTTAAAGTTTTCATTTCATCTCTTATAGGAATGAAGCAACTATTATCTCAGGGAGAAGGCTGGCTGCACAAGTCTTTGAGGAAATACAAAGAGATATCGAATCATGGCTTACCCTGGGCCACAAGAGACCTCATCTCACTGTTGTTTTAGTAGGAGAAAACCCAGCTAGTCATACTTATGTAAGAAATAAAGTAAAAGCAGCAGCAGCTGTAGGTATGACTTTTTTCGAGTTTGTGCATTGCCAACCCAGATTGTTTATAAATATATATATATATATATATATATATATATATATATATATATATATATATATATATATATATATATATATATATATATATACTTAAAGTCACAACCCCTGGTATGCCCAAGTATGGGAGGAAGGTCACACTTCCACTCTCTGTCATTAGGCTCGTCACAAGAGTCCATCCAGACAGAAACCCAATATTTTTTACTGTTGCCTTTTTTGTTACATTTGTTATATGTTATATTTATGCTGATAAATAAATAAAGGGAGACTAGTATAGATCTATTTCAAGCTATTTAGCTCTCATCAGCTAGCCATACCCAAGTTTTTGGGAATCGAACCTGTGCTCCATTGCCTCCCAGGCAGAGAGTTAACCTTTTGAGCTACAGAGAACGACTCCTTTATCAGCCAGCCAGGGTGGGAGGTATATACTTAAAGTCACAACCCCTGGTATGCCCAAGTATGGGAGGAAGGTCACACTTCCACTCTCTGTCATTAGGCTCGTCACAAGAGACCATCCAGACAGAAACCCAATATTTTTTACTGTTGCCTTTTTTGTTACATTTGTTATATTTATGCTGATAAATAAATAAAGGGAGACTAGTATAGATCTATTTCAAGCTATTTAGCTCTCATCAGCTAGCCATACCCAAGTTTTTGGGAATCGAACCTGTGCTTCATTGCCTCCCAGGCAGGGAGTTAACCTTTTGAGCTACAGAGAACGACTCCTTTATCAGCCAGCCAGGGTGGGAGGTATATACTTAAAGTTACAACCCCTGGTATGCCCAAGTATGGGAGGAAGGTCACACTTCCACTCTCTGTCATTAGGCTCGTCACAAGAGACCATCCAGACAGAAACCCAATATTTTTTACTGTTGCCTTTTTTGTTACATTTGTTATATTTATGCTGATAAATAAATAAAGGGAGACTAGTATAGATCTATTTCAAGCTATTTAGCTCTCATCAGCTAGCAATACCCAAGTTTTTGGGAATCGAACCTGTGCTCCATTGCCTCCCAGGCAGGGAGTTAACCAGGGGTTGTGACTTTAAGTATATACCTCCCACCCTGGCTGGCTGATAAAGGAGTCGTTCTCTGTAGCTCAAAAGGTTAACTCCCTGCCTGGGAGGCAATGGAGCACAGGTTCGATTCCCAAAAACTTGGGTATGGCTAGCTGATGAGAGCTAAATAGCTTGAAATAGATCTATACTAGTCTCCCTTTATTTATTTATCAGCATAAATATAACAAATGTAACAAAAAAGGCAACAGTAAAAAATATTGGGTTTCTGTCTGGATGGTCTCTTGTGACGAGCCTAATGACAGAGAGTGGAAGTGTGACCTTCCTCCCATACTTGGGCATACCAGGGGTTGTGACTTTAAGTATATATATATACATACACATATATACATATATACACATACATACATACATACATACATACATACATACATATATATATATATATATAATATTTTACTTGCGTACAGTTTTATTTTTTTGAATAGTGAGGCTTCAGCAGATGTGGCAGTGATGCAAAGCAGGAGATCTATTCAGGGACAATATTTTCATAAGATTTTGGTGAGGTGGGGCAAGATTAATATCAGCCTTACCAGGAACAACTGACAGTAAATGTGGCCCTTATTCTACTTTATTGTAAGGCTACATTAATATAATCTTGCAAGTCTAAAACTTGTGCCATCTCCTTTGCAAGCTGAGAATGAGGTGGGGGGTCCTTTCTGAGTCTCTTTTTCTGTCCATTATCTGTTTCCTAGACAACATCTCTTTGCATTCTCCCAAAGTCATTCCTATGTACCATTTCAGTATGATACCTATTTTATTATTAATTAATTAATTTATAAAATGTATAGGCTGCCCATCTTATCTCAAGGTAATTCTGGGCTGTTTACAATAATAAAAAATAGAAACTATATAAACTAAAAGCATAAGTAAGTTAATACAAAAGCCAAGCACTATGGCCCAATTAAAAAATGAGGAGGACAGGAGCAGGATATGGGGAAGGTGGGATCTGTTTTTAAATGATCAACCACATTCACTGTGATGCTCCCACATTAGAGTCCCAAGCTAACAATCAGAGCCAGGTTTTTAGAACTTCTGAAAGGTCACACCGGGGGGGGGGGGGGGGGGGGGAGAGACGACAAGATGTTCCACAGGTCAGGCGCAATGGCAGAGAAACCCCTTCTCCTGGATCCATCCAAAATAATCAGACTGACCAAATCTGCAGCATGCTTCCTCTGCCAGCATGGGTGGGATAGGCCAATCCCAGTGGGATGAGACTGTCTCTCAAGTAGCCTGACCCATTCACTGATCTCTAAATTCATTTCTCAAAAAGGCACCCAATCAGGATCACAGTGATGCCAACATCTTAAACATGTCATGACATCACAGTTCAACTTGTTTCAATGTCACAGGCAAGTTTGTAAGTTGTACATTTTGTTGCTTGCCCCCCTCACCCGCGTTCTCTTCCTTCAGGCTCCTAGGAAAACCATTTCTTTAATTTTCAGTAAATTGGGTTTCAGAAAAGAGATTCAACAGTTCCAATTTGTCCACATATGTCCTAGATAGTTAAGCATGTGTGCATTTGTTTTACATGTTTTAGAAGCTTGAGCAAAGATAATAGTGCCATTAAATGTGGAAGTACATAATTTGATTTGTGTAGCAAATTTTGCAAGAGACAAAATGCTAAGGATATTTCTTTTGTGAATTGTTTTAGGCATTTGTAGTGAAATAATACTGAGGCCCAAGGAAATTTCTCAAGAAGAACTTTTAGATCTCACTGGCAAATTAAACAAGAATTCAAGAGTCAGTGGCATATTAGTCCAGTTACCTTTGCCAGGTAATGAATTCTGTTTCATATGGAGTCAGAAAATAAAATGACTGAGAATATATGAGAAAAATGCTGTTAAACTAGTACCTCTGTTCTTGTACAAGGGAAGAGATTTATGAATAATCAATTTCCTTAGGTCATTGTTGTCTTTACTAGCATTTATTTATCTAATGATTTTTTTCTAAATATTTGTTATTTGTATTACAATGCTTAGTCCTTTACAAGTGAAGCTAAAATCTGATTGCCATATATTTTACCAGTAGGACATCACTGCAGGTGGCAAGAGATCAGTTCTGTCCTTTCCAAAAATGTCCCCCAAATTAATAGTAGCTCCGGAGAAAGTTCAGCTTTAAATTGCCATAAATGAAGCTGAGAGAAACATAAAGAAGAAAGTCTTCCCAAATAACTTTTATTTAAGGCCACATAGGGCTTTCCTGGCAATAACCAGCACTTTTTGAAAGAAACTGGCAGCCAATGTATGGTAGTATTCTTAATACAGAAATATTCTGAACTCTTCTCAAGTCCAGACTTTCTGAGATAGATCCAAAAATTGAACCACACAGAGTACATGCAAGAGTTAAGCCTAGAGATTATCAGTGCTGGTAGCTCTCTTCTAAGATCATCTTCCAGGAAAGGATGCTATTGAAACATTCACTGAACCATCCACTAAACGGCTGCCCTGGCCTTTGCTGCAGCGTGGAAAAAGAATGTATCTCTACTTGCTGCCTTGGGTCTCTACAACCACATTCGCAATGGGTAGATCGACTCGCTCCTGAAATTATGAAATCTCACAAAAAGCACTTTCATTTTGCCTTGATTCTGTTTCAGCATATTGAATCCTTTATTCATTTCTTAAAATATGATTTTATTAAATTTCAGAAGAATGAATAAAAACTAAACAAGCAAGAAAAATAGAAAAGAAAGAACCAGACAGGAATCAAGAAAAAAGCGTGAAGAAAAGAAGAAAGGAAAAAGTAAAGACAAAAAGAATGGCTTCCAACTCTCTTTGGTACAAATATACATAAAAATCCAACACAATCTAAAATTAACAATTGTCTATATTACTTCTCTAATCCCTTATGATTCTAATCATTGAATCCCAAAATCAAAATTTCATTTTTCTCATTTTTTTTCAAAAAGTCCAAAATTGGCTTCTAAGTATGTTTGAAATAAAACTGCTTTTCTTTTCTTTAATCAAAGCTGTCAATTTTGCCATTCTGCCAGTTTTGCCATCAGTCTAATCATCCATTCTAGATACTGCAAATATTTCTACCTTCTTGCATATAGTATAGCTGTGGTTATAGTACATAAAATAATTTTTCATCCCCAATTAAACATTAGCACTTGGAGAGCCACTCCATTATCAATCATTATCTGGTAGGGATATAGAAAATAATTTGAGTATCATCAGTATATTGGTAGCACTCAGCTTAAAATTGCTAATATTTAGCAGTATCATGTAGATATTGAAATGCATAGAAGTGGAGAACTGATTTATGTCATACAATTGTCCATTTCATAGAATCAGGGCTGGAAGGGACTTGAGAAGTAGGGGATTGTATCCTGGACAGATGGCTGGCCAATCTTTTCTTGAGGACCTCCAGTGATGGAGCACTCAAATTGTAAAAGGCAAGCTGCACCATTGATTAATTGTTGTCAGGAATTTTCTTTTTACTTCCGGGTTGGAGGAGTCTTTAACAAGCTTATACCATTTTAATTCTTGCCCTCAGGTGCTTTGGAGAATACATTGACCCCTTCTTCTCTGTGATAGCCTCTCAAATACTGGTAAATAGCTTCTGTCATGTCACCTCTAATCCTTCTTTTAGACTAGACATACTTAGTTCCCGTAACTATTCATCATAGGGTTTAGTCTCTAGACTCCTGATCATCTTTATTGCTCTTCTTTGGAGACTTTCTAGGACTCAGCATCTGTTTTATATCATAGTGATCAGAACCACATACAGTGTTCCAAGTGTGATCTTACCAGTGCAATATAAACTCATACTATAACTTCATGTCGTTTTGATACTATCCCTCTGTTGATGCAGTCAAGGACTGCATTAGCTTTTTTGGCTGCTGTAGCACACTGCTGGCTCAAACTTAAGTGATGATCCCCTAGGGTATCAAATCCCTCTCCCAGTTACAATCGTTGATCCAGGTACCGGCTGTTCTGTATTTGCCTAAGGACAGGACCTTGAGGAACTCGTCAAATTTGCAGCCAATACCAAGCTTTGGGGTGGGGTGGGGGATTGCCAATGCTTTGGAAGATAAAGGTTCAGAATGATCTTGACAGACTTGAGCATTGATACAAGTAAGATCCTGAATTTTTATGTTCCAAAGTATTGGCAATCCCCCCCTCACCAAGCTTGATATTGGCTGCAAATTTGATGAGTTCCCCTTCTATTTTCTCATCTAGATCATTTATGAAGATGTTGAAGATCATTGGCTCCAAGAGAGAACTTTGACGTGCTCCACTGCATAATTCTCACCATGTAGATTAATTTTATTGAGGATTACATGCTGGGTGCAGTTGGTCAGCCAACTGCAAATCCATCTGGTGGTGGTACTCTATCCCACATTATTCTATCCCACTAAGAAGTAGGATAGAGTCTTTTTTTATCATGTCTCATTGAAATCCAAGTAAACTATATCAGCACTTCCCTTACTCCTTTAACAAAGGAGTTTGTTAACAAGGAAAGCAATGAGGTTTGTTTAGTATGATCTGTTTTTAACAAACATATATTGGTTTCTAGTGGTCACTTTGTTCATTTTTAGATGCTCACAAATCTGCTGCTTGATTTTCTTTTCACATTTATTGATATCAAAATGATTGTCTGTAGTTTCCTGAATCCACTTTTTTTCCATCTTGGAGACTGAAACCGTATTGGCTCTTTTCCAATCCTCTGGTAATTTCCCTGCACGCCATAGTTCTGAAAGATTTTGTTCAGTGGTTCCATCTGCCAGCTTCTTCTGGTCCTGGTTATTAGAACTCTTCTAAAGTGGATAGGTATTCTTCTACCAATTTCTTATCCATTTTCACCAGCATTGCTGTTCTGTTTTCTCTCTATGCTGTTTTTGATAGGTTGAGCTGTTTTTTTTTCTCTTTTGCATAAAGATAGATACAAACAAGGAATTAAGCAGTTGTGCTTTCTATTTGCTCCCTATTACTTTTTGGAAGTTTCTCCCACTAGTGGACCTATCATTTCCTTGACTTTTTTTATTTTTCCCTTTCCTTTTGAAATAAACTTTTTTTTCTTATTTTTGACATTTGTTGCAAATCTTCATTCTGAACATTAACCTTTATGACTCCATTCCTGCAGATTCAGGCTATTTGCTGGTGTTCTGTTCTAGTTATATGTCCCTCTTTCCATTTTTTAATACTTCCCCCCCTCCCTCAGCTTGTTGGAGACCTCTTGTGCAACCATGTTGATCTCATCTGAGGTGTTTTGTTTTTCTTCCTCTGATATTGTTTTTTCCCGACCTTTAGTAGCTCAATTTTTAGAGTTTCTCATGAATCTTGAACTGTTTTTCCTTCTAGAATTGCCTTCCTAATTTCTCTCTTATTTTATTAAAGCCAGAACTCTTAACATCTAAAACACGGATCTGATTCTGTCCTTATTGTGGTGAATTCTAGTATGACATGGTCACTCTGCCCTAACATCCCTCAAATTTCTACTCCCATGATCATTTCATTACAATTAGTTAGGATTAAGTCCAGAGAAGCTGATTGTTTGGTTCCTGTCTCCCCTTTTTGAGTGACAAAGTTGTCAGCCAGGCACATTAGAAACTAATTCAATCTCCCACTACTTGCAGCATTTGTTTCCCAGTTGATGTTGGATAGTTAAAGTCCCCCATTGCTACAATGGACTGTTTCCTGCACGCTTCAGCTAACTGATTAGCAAAAGATTGTTTTATTTTCTCCACCTGGGTACATGCCTGTAGTATGTGCCTATGGCAATATCATTTCTTTTACCTCTAATATTTACCCAAATACTTTCAAGAAGGTTTTCATCTCTAGTATTCCATATTTCTGTAGAGGTCTAGTAATTGTTTACATACAAAGGTACTCTTCCTTATCTGTTTAGTTGGCTCTCCTTCTTTTGAACAATTTATATCTTTCTAGCAGTATGTTCCAATCATGGATTCCCTCCTATTAAGTTTCAGTAATAGCAATAACATCATAAAGGTAAAAGTAAAGGTTCCACTCGCACAGATGTGCTAGTTGTTCCTGACTCTGGGGTGGTGCTCATCTCAAAACCCATTTCAAAGCTGAAGAGCCAGCGCTGTCTGAAGATGTCTCCATGGTCATGTTGCTGGCATGAGTAAACACCGAAGGCACAAGAAATGCTGTTACCTTCCCACCAAAGGCAGTTCCTATTTTTCTACTTGCATTTTTTCATGCTTTTGAACTGCTAGGTTGGAAGAAGCTGGGACAAGTAACAGGAGCTCACTCTGTTATGCGGTGCTAGGGATTCGAACCACCGAACTGACGACCTTTCTGATTGACAGGCTCAGCATCTTAGCCACTGAGCCACCGCATCCCTACAATAACATCATACCTACCCTCATATATTCAAACTTCAAGTTCCCCCTATTTCTTAACCAAACTCTGAGCATTAGTGTACAAGCATCTGAGCCTTTTATGGCTGATCTTCTGTTCGTTTTCTACTGTCCTATTTTATACCTAAATTCACAGTCCTTTTCACCACTCCCTTTCTCACTGCTTGGTTGGTTGTCTTGGGGATTATGCTTAAAGATTGGTCTTCCTCCCCTTCCAGTTTTCTTTAAAACCCTTTGGATGATCCAAGCCAATTATTTGCCATACACATTTTTCCTGGTTCTTATGAGATGCAGCCCATCTTTTGCCAGAAGTCCTTCCTATAGGCTATTCAAATTATGGTCCAAAAATCCAAAGTTCTTTCATTGGCACCATCCCTTGAGCCAGTGGTTTATTTCTAGAATCCTCCATTCCCTTGTTGGGTGTTGACCTTCCATTGGAGATGAAAACATCACATGTGCTTCCAAATGCCTTGCTTTTCTACCCATAGTTCCTTGAAATTGTTCTCAGACTCTTAATTGCATAATTTGTCCCAGAAGAAAAGGGTAATAATTGGTGGGCTTGATTATTTTAGTAAGCCGAGAGGTTTACAGATGGTTCTGTTCCTTTGAGTAGTGAATCATAGATCATTAATCCATCCATGCCTTTATTTTTTTGGGTAGGGGCGAGTCTAAGCTCTTTTATTTCCTGTCACTGGAGCACTTGACAAACACACTTCTCCATGTGTCTGCATGTTTTCTTCCAGACAAAGGATATGAAATGGCAGGAACAGCCTTTTCAGATTGTTTACCTTTGAGTGGCATTTCCTTTCCTGTTTCTTCATAGTTATTTCTTCTTTGCTGTGTTTGGTTTGGATACAGACATCTGCCTTTACTAAGAGTTCATTATGTTCACCAATGAGTCTCAGAATATCTGGTTTCAGAGTAGCTATAGATTCTTCAGTTTTTCTTCAAGTAATTCAATTAATTTACATTTGATACGGATGGGCAAGAATACAAACATATTGCATGTAGCTACAATGCTAGCCTCTTTTTCCATGGCTTTGTTATTATCCATCCAAATGCACCCAATAATACTATGTTTTTTCTTTTGTGGCATTGTTTATAACTCCACAAGAAGCAGGCAAATTGAATCTATAAAACAAGCTTATCTGTGTCAAAGAGTTAATTCCCCAACATTGTTTCTAATTTTTTTTAAAGCTTTCTGATCAAAATTAACCTTTTGCTCCCTCTTGTGATTAATGTTGAAATAACACTTCAATATAACGAAGCAAAACAGCCTTCTGATAAAAAAAAATAGATTTTTTTGCTCTAAATCACATAGCCTTCTGTTAAAAATTGATCTTTCTCTCAGATTAGCCTTTTGCTCCCTCTTGTGGTTAATGTTGAAATAATACTTATATACAATGGAGAAGACCAAATTAGATTTCTTCTCTGTCTCCTCAGTTCACAGTTTACAATCCTCAAAAAAGTTGCAGCTTTGCTTTGTAATTAATGTGAACAAAGCCTTGCTTTGTTAATGTAAGCACAGTTTACATTTCTCAAAAATTTGAAGTCTTACTTTACAGTTAATGTCTAAAAAATAAAAATAAATAAAACATAGTCAAAATCGGAGAACCATTCAGTTCGTAAGAAGAGAAAAGTTATAGGCACACATTTGCAGTTGGTATAAAATAAGAGGTTGGAAGATAAATCCAACTGCTGTGGTGTTGTAATGCTTGTCTCTTCAGCATAACAAATGGAAGGCTAGATTATAAGTGGAAAAAAGTCTCATTTTAAATTGCAAAAACCAACAAAAGCAACTCAAGGTCATTTCAATTTAGCATTTGTCTGCTTTTACTGAGGAATTTTTGGTGGATGGAGAAGAGGAAAGCAAAAAGAGAACAAAGAGAGCTCTGATAGCTACATGTCTTAGCTGAACTCACCCAAGTAAAACTTTCATTTTCCATAATGTCTTCTCTTCTTTCCCTGTGGATCTTCTGAGCTTGTTTGAGACTTTTAATCCATTCATGCTGCAGAGGTGGCCTTGCATTCCTGGTACAATTCCCTCTACAACATCTGAATTGCAACTGTTTCCAAATAACATCTGAACATCTTTCTAAGGAATAGAAATGGAATTACTATAAAGCAGGAGCATAGATTACCAGACTTCCCAGATGATCCAGAAGGAAGATATGATTGTCAGTGATATCGAAGCTTGCTGAAGAACTACTACCAGTTCCCTATGCTAATCCTCAGCCATCATCCAGCAGGCCAACCAAGAAGGTCTTAGCTGCATTGCCCTCAATAAATCCAATTTGAAATGTTTCAAGATACAGTAATCTGTCTAGAAATATCTGTAGGAAAACTTATATTCATCTCTTCAGAAGATCAAAGCCTGATTTGTAGCCATCTCCAAGGGATTTAAAGCAGGCTTTTAAAGAAGAGATCTTATGATTATATCTTTTAAACATTATTTTAAGCATTATACTCACTTAAAAATTAAATTCATTTTGTCCCTCTTTCCTTCCCCAAAATAACAGCTGGTATGTATGCTACTTTCAAATATTGATTATTGCCGAACTTATATTGATGGAGTATACACAATTTTTAGAACAAGCTGTTCCACCAATTATAAGAACGAATCCTGCTCTTTGTGCATGGTCTCATAACACAGATGGGAAATTGGTCTGAAATCAGATTTGCGATGATTTAACACATTTCTAAAAATGATTTTTTTTTAGATCACCTTTATTGACCCTAAAAGCACAGAATCTCTTACTATGAACTGACTTATTAGACATGAATAATTTGAGTTGTGTGTTGTGTTTTTAAGCTAATGCATCCTAAAAATAGGATTCAAAGCACATGATACATGTCAAAAGAAATATCAAATCATGATAATACCAGTAAGTATGAGAAGGATCTTGATGTGATCAATACCAGTAACTGTAACAGGGATCTTGGAATCCTAGTGGACAATCATTTAAATATGAGTCAATGATGTGCGGCAGTAGCCAAAACACCAATGCAACCCTAGGCGGCATTAACAGAGGGATAGAATCAGGAACACGTGAAAGCACTACCGCTTTACAAAGCATTAGTAAGACCACACTTGGAATACTGCATCCAATTTTAGTCATCACAATATTAAAAAAAAATTGAGACATTGGAAAAGTGCAGAGAAGAGCAACAAGGATGATTAGGGGGCTGGAGGCTAAAATTTTTGAAGAACCATTGCAAGAATTGGGTATGGCTCTAGTCTAAAGAAAAAAAGAACCAGGAAAGATATGATAGCACTGTTCCAATATTTGAAGGGCTACCATAAAGATGAAGTATTTTCCAAAGTATCAGAAGGCAAGGAAAGAAACAATGGATGGAAACTAATCAAGGAGAGAACCAACCAAGAGCTAAGGAGAAATTTCCTAATGGTGAGAACAATCAACCAGTGGAATGGCTTGCCTTTAGAAATTGTGCTCCATTGTTGAAGGCTTTTAAGAAGACATTGGACAGCCGCTTGTCTGAAATGGAATAGGGTCTCCTGCTCGAGCAGGGTTTTGGACTAGAACAGAGGTGGGTTATTCCCAGTTCGGCTTGGTTCGGCTGAACCGGTAGTGGTAATCTGGCCTGGGTTCCAAACCAGCAGTGACCCAGGCTGGCCATGCCACCGACCAGTTCCCCCGTTTCCGTTGCCATTGCTGGCATCTTTTTTATTAGCTTTTAATGGTCTTCATTCATGCACAAAACTATTTACAGCCAACTGCGCATGTGCGAGCAAATGCAAAGCGAACCTACCCCTGGACTAGAAGACCTCCAAGGTCCCTTCCAACTCTTTTATTCTATATTTTAAGATCCCATTTGACTAGGATGAAGAAGGATTTGTTTCAATAGTCAGCATAGTTATATCACTATAGATATATTGCACCCCTCTTTAGTCCCCTTTCCTGGAGAGATGGGCAAAAAACAACCAGAACAGCACTTTTCCTAGCCCAGAATCCCCAATAGAAAGATGACAACTTAAGGACTTTTAGTTAACAGTGCCACGCAAATCCTATGTATTTTTTTTAATTACATGTTTCAAAGAATAACACTAGATTGCTTACGCTTTATCAAAGCAGTTTAAAATTGTTTCTTGAGAGAAGAAACAGAACATTTGCCATATCTTTTGATTCATAAATTCTTGTGAACAGAAGTACTTTTTCCTTACATATCACAAAATCAAAGACGTCCTCTTTCTAATGGAGAAAGGAATAATTTCTAACATGTCCTGTGGAAAAGTTTGACCATTACAAGGGAAATGGTTCCTCGTGGGTGGTATTTTTTAATTGAGTGAAATTAAATGCATATTTTCCACCAATCCTGACTGGATTAAATTAAGATGTGACCAGTCACTGGAATTAAAATCAGGAATCCCATTATAGACGTTTAACACTTCATATAAAATTACCTCCTTATATATTTACATTTACCCTTAAAAACTGGCACAATACATTAAACAAGATAAATAACAACTATTAGGCTAACTGTATTTTAAAGTAAGAAAAATTCTTTTTTTCCAGATCACATTGATGAAAGGACTGTGTGCAATAGTGTTGCTCCTGAAAAGGATGTGGATGGATTCCATATTTTCAATATTGGGCGATTGTGCCTCGACCAGCCTTCCATTATACCTGCCACTGCTGCTGCAGTTTGGGAAATAATAAAGAGAACTGGTAACTGAATCAAGTGTTTTAAGGAAATGGGGGTTAAATGCATTCTGGAAATTTAACTGAGAAAAAGAAGTATAAGCTTAAACTATAAACTACCAGACCTCCATTCTTTAAATAGTTTCAGTACTAAAATAGGTTTCTTTTAAAATTCGATCAGCACTGCTATCAGGATTCCAACCAATACCCTAATAAAAGCAGGAGTGTTAAGCCATCTCTCAGGAAAAATCCAGTTGTTTATTAGGAATGCCATGTCAGCACGAACCAAGTGAAGCCAGCTCTGACTTCACCCAATTCGCGCCTTGCCTCTAATCCTGTTTCCCCCTCCCTCCAATGTGTGTCACCAGTCACATTCCCCAACGAAAGCAATTTCACGGGTCGTAGAAGTCACTCCCTCTGGCTGTTATGGATCTCCGTGGAGATGACCTTGACTTCGGCTGGCAGGAAGCATTTTGTTTTGACTGAAGTGCGAATTCCTCGGTGCAGCTGTGAGGCGTCATTTCTCATCCCCCTGCCTATGGCAACTCGGGAGTGGGTCAGGAAAGCTTCACGGGTTGACATTAATAGTATTAGTGACTCCAGTTTTGCAAATTTACACTCATTCAGAATTGTTAGATATTCCCTTATCATGTTTCTATCAATCTAAAATTTTATTCTTGTCCTTTTATTCTCCTCTTTTAATTACCTGATGGAACTCTCTTGTTAGAAAAGTCAATATAAGTTGAATAGCTCTTCCTGTTCTTTCTTTCTTGTTGCTGTTTCATTGGACAGCCCATATATTGGGTCTGCTTTGTTCCTTTTATTTTTAATTGATCTAAAGAAGTCTTGCTCTTCTTAGTTTGCAAACTCATTCAGATTTCTGAGACTATTATTCCTTAACTGAGTACTTATTTGTACTTAGGTGATATGACTTCTTTCTAACTTGTATACTGTAGTGCTTTTTTCTTTAAGTTGTCATGAAACTTTTTGTATCATCACACTGTCTTCTGTTCTTCGTTATTTTTTTCTTATTCTATGCTGAATAGTACTAGCAAACCACTATTCATTCTCCCCATTCAAATGCTCAGTGAATTTGGTCATTGGAACTAATTATTTATTCAATTTATATAGCCACCCATTTCACCTAAGTAACATTACACAGTTTACATAATTAAGAACAACAATTAAAAGTAAAATAAAACCATTAAAGCCCCATTAAACAGTTTATTAAAACAAAACTACTTTGCAGAAGAATACAATTAATTATTAACAATGCAATTAACGAACAGGTTTGATACTGCTTGATGATGTTAAGAGCCTGCCAGAAAGCCAGCAGGGTGATTGTTCATCTAACCTGAGAAGGACAGGAATTGTCCCAAAGAGCAGGAGCCACAGCAAACCAGGCTCAATTCTTGGATCCTATGAGATGATGTTCCTTAATGGCAGGACTCTTAACATGACTTTTCTGGCAAACTAATAGAATGGGTAGATTTACCTGGGGAGACACAGTCTCTCAATAACTTGGACCCATTAGTTGCTTTATATGTTCCCAACAATCTGCTTGTTCAGAAGGGAATTGTTTTCATGTCTAAAATATTGTTCACATTTCATCTGGGCTCCCTTATAAAGCAGGAGTGTCAAAGGCCCGGAAGCCAGATCCGGCAGGTGCTTAGATCTGGCCCGTGGGACTACCCTGGAAACAGCAAAGGACTGGATGCAGCCCTCCTGAGCCCTGTTTTCATTGGCAGAGGGTTGTAGGAAGCCGTCACAGCCAAAAACAGAGGTGCCCCTGGTACGAGTGACATTGAGCTGTCCATGTCTACCCTGGGCCCCCAAGGTACCCTGTTATAAAGTAAGCTTGAGAGCGCTGCACTTAAAAAAGAGAAGAAATAAGTAATGTGAAAAGTACTACTACATATACTCAAGTCTGTCCACGATTAGATAAACCCAATTTTGGGAATGGCACCTAAAATTCTCAGCTTATCTGTGAGTATGTTTGGTAGTTATACTTCTAATACTCTTTAACATTTTGAAGTATAAGCAGAGTGTTGATTATTTACATACACAAGTGATAAAATATGACTTGTGTTTCCTGCATGAAACAAAGAATAGGGTTAGATATCGTTATGGAACACTTACAGTCTTTCTACTAACTTTTAGAAGAAACCATTACAGAAAACAATAGAGCGAGCACGCATGCACAAGTGGTGGGATTATAGCTCATCAAGAAGAAGGGTAGCAAGGGAAGATGCTGTTGTATTTATGGGTAGAGAATTTGCAACAGGTAGAAATTTATGGCAGTGAAGTGTTTCTTCTAAATTCTTCTAGTGAAGTGTTCAGTTTTCTCGTGCACACATGCTTTCTATCTTTGTGATTTTAAATTCCAGAAATAATAATGTAATGGCAGTTTAGTTATATAGATGCTCTTTTGAAAATGAAAACTGAGCAGCAAGTACAGAATTATTTCTTGAATTATCCTAGGCATAGTAACAGAGCTTATTCTTCTTAGTCCTTTGTTATGGTGTCCATCTTCTCTTTAGTGATCATATTTTGTTTATTATATAAAGTAAATTTAAAATACTAATTTAACAATGAACAAAATAAAATTGCAGTTGACTATTGTGGTTATTATTTGTAAATTATTGCCTTCAAAAAGTCATATTAAGCCTTTTGTAATAATAAAAACTGTAAAAACCTAAATTTATTACTCTTATCGTAATTCTATGGTAAAAATTAAATTAATGTGTAGTCAGGAAAATGATAGATTTAATTTCACAAGCTTCCATATGTTTTTAGTTATTACTATTATTTTTTAAGGAATACAGACATTTGGAAGAAATGTTGTTGTAGTTGGAAGATCAAAAAACGTTGGAATGCCAATTTCAATGCTTTTACATTCTGATGGGGAACATGAAAGGCCTGGCGGTAAGTTGAAGAACATTTTACATTATTCTATTGGAAACTTTAACAGGGCGAGAAGGAAAAGAGCTAGAAAAAGAAAAAAAAAGACCTCATTTCTTATTGTGCAAGCAGTAAAATCAGTTTTACTTAATCGAAAATAAGATTTCCTTTGGGGATAAATTTATTTTGTAGATAAATAAATATCCTATTGCCACTGCTGATAAATGATAAGCTTGTAGTGATAGTCTTTTTCTTTTTATATCTTTTCCAGAATTATTAAGATTGGAGGGGTGAGATTATATTCTGTTTTGCACTTATTTAAAAGACCAAAAACATTTTTATCAATAATAATGCATTAAAAATAACATGGGAAAACTAATGTTTCTGTTTAGAAATACAAAACTCCATCTTTATGCACTGAAGGATAATTCACTTTTTCACAGAGACCACCAAAGTGTGCCTTTTCTTTTCTCTGTCTTTTCTCTATACTGCCCTTTTTTGCTTATATATGTGACAGGTGATGCTACTGTTACAATAACTCATAGATATACACCAAAAGATCAGCTGATGATTCATACACAGCTTGCGGACATTGTGATAGTTGCTGCAGGTGAGGAGCATTATCAGTTTTTAAAAGTTATTCAATGTAATTAAGCATCAGTATTGGGCTGTTTCTGTAATTCAAAATTTAATGTGTTTTGCTAAAACAAAGTTTGCTAAGATAATATGAAAATCAATGTAGATTTTAAAGATGTAGTAGTATGCAAATTATTTGTGTATTTATTTATTGAATTTATATTGCCGCCTATTTACCCATGGCAATTCAAGGTAGCTTACAGAATATAAAACTACATTTAAAACAATAAAAACTAACAAACAAAATAAAAATATATAGTCCAATATAACAAAATCACCTCCATTTTATGGGCTCCATCCTGCTTTGGGTTCCCTAGGCCCCCTGCCAGAACTAGGTCTTCAGTGCATTGGGGGAAACTAATCAAGGAGAGAAATAACTTAGAATTAAGGAGAAATTTCCTGACAGCTAGAACAATTAATCAGTGAAACAACTTGCCTCCAGAAGTTATGAATGCTCCAATATTATAAGAAGATGTTGGATATCCATTTGTCTGAAGTGGTGTAGGGTTTCCTGACTAAGGAGGGGGTTGAACTAGAAGATCTTCAAGGTCCCTTCCAACTCTGTTATTCTATATTCTGTAAGGTTCCTGTCCTGTCCTGTCCTGTCCTGTCTTCTGGAAGAGTATTAGAGTGGGGGCCATTCTAATCTCTGGGGAATGATGTTCCTGACAGAGGGAGCTACCACGCAGAAGGGCCTTCTTCTGAGTCCCACCAGGTATATCTCCCTCAGGATGGGGATCGCAACATTCCCTGCCTTCCTGCTCTGATGGGTCGGGTAGATATGACCAGCAAAAGACTGTCCCTCAGATAACCTGGTCCCAAACTATTATATTATATTATCTAAAATGGCTGTGGAGCATTCACAGCCAAACTTCAACCTCAATTTACTATTCTTCTTTAGTTTATATTGGTTTGCTTTTATTTTGCTTTTTTTAAAAATTGGAATTTGACAAAACTCTTGGAAAAAAACACCTTATAAACTACATCATAGATAGGCATGGTTTTGTCCCTCCAAAAATTGTGTGTGGGTGTGTGTGTTTATTCTCTCTCTCTCTCTCTCTCACACACACACACACAAACATAAACTCACACACAAACATAAACTCACACACATGGATATTTCATTCACCTTTCCTCATCCCAAAGACAAATCCTTGCACACAATCATGCAACATACCCATGCACTCCATTATATTACTTGATGAACTGATGTTGGTTGCATGAGAATTAATATTGCCCCCCCCCCCTAAATTTCCAGCTTGATTTGTTGACATTCATATAAAGTACTGTAATAGTCTTGTGTGGACTAGATAATAAAAACAAGTTATAGTTGTGTGACTGAGTGGAATTTTTCTTTGTTTTTCTAAATCACTAAGTTTTATTTCGATTAAGATACTGTGTTTTATTACCTATAAGGAAAAAGAAACATACTTCAAAATTAGTACGTTTGTAATAGGTTAAATACACTAATATCTGTATAGAAAAAGTTGTCTTCAGACTTGCATTTCATTTTGAAATTTGAGATTTTTTTTTGGCATGCAAATATAATGCAAATGGCAAAATCTACAATTATTCCCCCTCCTTCCTTTCTCCCTGTTCCTGATTTCTCCTTCATAGACCTCTGATTCTCCTGCTTAAAATGCCATTGAAGTAGGGATCAAACAAGGGGAGCTGTTTTCAGTTCTGCCAGTCTCAACTTTTGGCATTTGTCTGATGAGAACCATTTGCCTTTTTTAATCTCCATGGCACTCTTTTATAACTGCTGTTGCTTTCTTCTTTTCAGTTCAAGAATGAAAGTTAGGTTTGCTTCCTTCTTGCCTGAAAACACTCTCATTCAGCATTTCTGTTATTATCCCTCTCTTTTCCCACTTATGGTACCTGTCATTCAGTCTTCATCTTTGGAAGGCTCCTTCATGCATTCTTAACCAAGAACTGTATTGTATCGGTCTCTTCTGTATTTGCCTTTTTTTTTCTTTTTACCAGGATGGATATGAGTCCTTCCCAGCCTATGGTTCTCCAGTAATGTTAGATCAGAACTTCCACAGTTCTCTCCCACATTATTATTTTATTTATGTGTTTATTTGTAGAATTCAGGTCTCATTTTCCTTTCTGGAGCTCCAGATAACTTACAGAGTTTATCTCTCACCACTCAAGTTTATCTTAAGAAAGATCCTGTGAAGAAAATTTAAATGAGAACTCGTCATCCTCAGTGGGGAGCTTCATTGCTGATTGGGGGATTTTAATTTCAGGGCAAATCTATACCTTGTCCTTGCTCCAGTCACTGGTATGGATCATCCTCCAGTTCTTGAGTACAGAAACTGATACAGTCATCCTCCACCCACTCTTAGCCCCATCACAACTAGCCCTCCTTCCGTCTGCTGTTTCCAAGCAGCCCAATAACAGCTGCTCTGTACTGAACTGCCAGACTTCTGTATGCTCTGGTGGTTGACAGCATTTAAAACAAAGTTGTAGTCCATTAAGCCAATGAACTTTCCTCAATTTTGTGTTTTTCTATCTCTTATGGAAGCTCATAACTTCATTTAGCAGTAATGTCACTCTGTGGTTTTTTGTTTGTATCCAGGTTTGGTGAAGCATGTTCCTCTTGTTTTCTCATCACTTTCTCACAGTACTGCAAAACTTTCCTTTCTTTTGGATTTTTTTCTAAAAAAAATATTTCAATTAGGCACATTGACATGAAATATCAATACATGCCATTTCGATTATATGATGCACGACCATAAGTTTCCCTTGCTGCAAACTTTCCTTGGATCCATGGTAGAACATAAAAATGAAGGAACAATCTGTTCCCTCTTGCTTTCATTTTTGCAGAATTACAGTGACAAAGGAATAGTGGAAGAAGAGAAAGAACCAAAAAATAAAAATAAAAAAAAATTGAGGGGTCATTATTTTTGACATTAATGAAATATAGAAAAGAGTAGTGAAGGCATGCATGTATGAAAACATCTGGAAAGCAAATTAAAAGAATTATGACTAGCGAGGAAGGACTAGTGAGGACTAGTGCATCTGGGAAAGCAAAGTAAAATGAGGACTAGTGTGGAAATCCCTTAATCAGGCACCAGGCTATCCACCCACTCGGAGGCCAGCCATAGATATTTGCCTTTCCTACATAGATGAAAGTGCTCAAAGAAGGGGAACAACCAATCAGAAATTGGAGACCAAATCTGACCTTGTGGTCAAACCATTGCAGTCCCGACTGGATTATTTAAAGTTGCCTTCAGGAATAATCAGGTGCTACAAAGGAGACATGATATGTGGAATTGTCTTAATCTAATCAATCCTAGGGGACCCTTGTTTATTTCAAATGTTTGTAATTACAAATGTGCATATCAAATTGTACAAATTGTAAATTGATTAATATGCTCTTTATGGTTCTTTATATTCCATATAAATAGTATACAATATATGTCCATATATACCATCTCCCAATCATCTGTGTCTTTCTAACTAGATGCAATATTTTCTAAATGTATCTCCGTAAAACTTTTGAACAATATTTTTAATTTGTGATAAATGGACAGGATAAATGTAGGATACAAGAGATATAGTGTAGTTAGGGTCATGGAAGATGTGCAAGTATTAGATAAGTAAACACAGTAGCTCTGAAACAAAGATCCAACAAGTGATATATTGGTGAAAAATAATTGTTTCATATGGTTTCTGAAATTTGTCTTGCTTTATTTGCGCACACTACAATACAAAGTATTGTCATAAATATATTGTCTCATGTGTGTGTATGTTATATATATTGTATGTATGTATGTATACATATATGTATGTGTACACGCACAAACACACACACAAACACACTGTTTTCCCAAAAATTAGGGTCTTATTTTCTTTTGACCCCCCCCCCCAAATAAGCACTTGGCCTTATTTTTTGGGCGGTCTTATTATTGTTGAGGTGTAGGAGGCAGCGAGCGTGATCATCTCATGGCTGCTGCTGTATTGCAATCTTTTCAGGGAGGACTTATTTTCAGGGGATGGCTTATTTTAGTACATGCACTCAAAAGGCCGACTGGGCTTATTATCCGGGGAAGTCTTATTTTCAGGGAAACGGTAGTATTTCCATAAAAACACTTTTCTCTGGTTCTGTAAACTTAATTGCATTGATGGTTTCAGGTATTCCAAAGTTAATTACTTCTGATATGATTAAAAGAGGAGCCGCAGTGATTGATGTTGGTATCAACCATATTCATGATCCTGTCACTGGAAAGACAAAATTAGTAGGAGATGTAGACTTTGAAGGTAAGCCAAATTCCTATGTTCTCAGACAGTGGTGGGATTCGATTTTTTTTTACAACCAGTTCTGTGGGTGTGGCTTGGTGGGCGTGGCAGGGGAAGGATACTGTAAAATCTCCATTCCCTCCCCACTCCAGGAGAAAGTTACTGCAAAATCCCAATTTCCTCCCAATCAGCTGGGACTTGGGAGGCAGAGAATAGATGGGGGTGGGGCTACTCAGAGGGGGTATATACCGGTTCTCCAAACTATTTATTATTTACTTATTATTTATTAAATGTATTTATATGCCGCCCAATCCCGAAGGACTCCGGGCGGCTTACAAAAAATATAAGAAAAAAACACATAACGATAAAAGAAAACAATTTAAAAACAACAAACACCCTCATACATTCATTCTAGCTGGGGCTGGACCTCAACAGTGAGGTCAACAGCCCCAGGCCTGCCGGAACAGCCAAGTTTTTACAGAAGAATAACTCAAGTGATAGAAACTATATCTTAAAAAATTGTGTCATTCCATCAATTATGTTGGTGCCTAATGAAAATGGAAATGGCTGTATTTTTATCCTATATTTCATTAACCCTACTGCATTGTTGATTTGATTTTTTTTCCATTTGGATTGAAGCAATGTTTTTGAAATTTAATGAAAATTCCTCATTTTCTGCAAATTTTGTAATAAGTAATTATAGCTTTGGTTTCAGGAAACTCAGCAAATAATATACTGTTTCCAGTGTTGATGAAGAAACAGGACCTGTAATTTATTTCAGATATTATACATCTGTAGTTAAAAAAAGAATTGAACCAATTCCTGGGCATATGAATAACAAACGAATAAAATAGAAAGAGGCAATGGCATCCATAGGGGATGTTAAAGTAGGCAAGATGGTGACTGTGATGTTATACCTGAGCCTTGGCCCCTTTTTTTAAATACAAAAGCAGAAGGACTTATGATGCTACTTATGAATCATCAAGTTGCTTGTTTGACGCCTCTTGTGGATGCTGCTGAAAACAGATTATACGTAGTGACATAAATGTAAACCTGTGTTCATTAACCCTGGGATTATTAAACAACTATTCAGCTAGTGGGAGAAACCCTTGCATACTGATAAAGGAACCCTAATGTGTCTGAATCAAGCTTGACTTGACTTACAGTTTAATATAATTTCAACTGGTTTCTATTAATTCCTATTTTATTTGAGACTCTTTGTAACAAGAACCATGCTGGAACTGGAAAACCAGTGTTTTTATGTGTCTTTTTAAAGAAATCCTGCTATTCAGCTACCTCTAGATGCTCCCAAAAAACAACCTATGAAAATATTATTGTCCATTGTTTGGGGGGGATTACATTTGAATATATACATATATTAATACATGTTTTACACAGTTTTTTTTTCTTTTTTTTATATATCAGAAGTAAAGAAGAAAGCTAGTTTTATCACCCCTGTCCCAGGAGGGGTAGGACCAATGACAGTTGCCATGCTCTTGAAGAATACCTTAATTGCTGCAAAGAAATTTATTTATTAAAATGTATAAATTGAAGTAATTCTATAGGTATATAAACATTTATTTTTGTTACAAATTTATTTATTAAATGTGTTTAATTATGTTAGATTATTAAGAAAAGATTTATTTCCAAATCTGTTACAAAAATGTATACTTGCAATGAACTGATTTGATTGATTTGAGGTTTGAATTGATGTAACTTCTATGCATAATCCCTGTCTAAATGTTTGGTTCCTGTTGGAGTTGTGCTGTTTTTCAAAGGCATGTTATCAACTGGATTTGAAGTGAAACCAAAACCTGGGTCTGAGTTTCAGATATACAGTATAATGCAACTCCAGCAGACAATAATAAAGGGCTCATATTCCATTATGCACATGGGTGTGGGGGCACTCAAATGAATGCTAAGAACTGTGATAGATGCTTAACAGGCATTAATCGGGAGTTTATCTCTGGAAACATGGGCTTTGTTGATAAACACAATATGTTCACAATTGCAAAAAAAAAATGTGTACAAATTTTAAGATGCTTTTGATCTAATTCTCAGATGTATATTTATATAAAAAAAGGAAAATATTATCCAAAGCAAATGTTTGTGTTTCCAAGCAGTTTTCATCTACCTCGAGTTGATTTTTTACAGCTGAGAACTAGACAGTGACCAAGCAAGTTAACTCTACTTAACTCACTTGAAGCATAATTTCCTTAGCAGAGCAAATGAGATTCTACCTAGGAGGCGCAACAAGGCTTGATTAGTGTTACAGTGTGAATGAATATTTAGATAACCTGTGATTTTTGTAAATAAAGCATGTTGTAAAATGTTTGATCATATGTTATTAGGAACCCAACTAGCCACTTAGCTACACTTTTTTATTTGGTTGCCAGAATAGAGCTAAATTGGTTTTCTGCATATGAAAAATATAAATAAATATGTTTAAAATCCTCTCCCTTTTCTTAGTTATTACATTGATGTGTTTATTCTCATTGTATTTCTTTGTCATTGTTTACTTTATTGTTCAATTATTTTACTGCTGTTTACATGCTTTTCATTTTTCTTTCTTTTTATTGTAAGCTGCCTAGAGTAGCCCCACAGCAAGGTAATGGCAGATAAATTTAATAAATAAATTAATAAATAGAATATGAGTCATTAAAATTTTTAAGAATTGAGATGGTAAAGCTTATTTATCATTTTTGTGCACTTAGACAGGCTTGGAACATTTAAAGAAAATCTGTAAATAATGATAGACAATATGCCAGATTATAAATTCTGAGTTTGGGATATGATAATTTCATGCAGTAATATTGTAGTCCTGAAATATTGCAGTCTTAAACTTGTTTTAAAATAAGAATGAAGTTATTTTTTTAGATATAAAGTATTTGGACTTCGAAGCATATTTCCACAGTTTAATTAACATTGTTCCTTAGAGGAGGGAAACCTTCTTATATGGAGGAAATGAATAATGTTATTTCAGCTATCATGGATGAAGCTGTCTCACTACAACAGGCTAAAATCAGGAGGCATGTAAAAGGGAAAGGCACACTCTGATTGAACACAACTTCTTCTGGTTGCCTGCTATAATTTTCTTGACATTGTTATGGAAATGTTTTTTTTTTCATTTATTTTTTTGTAAGCTGTCTTTTGAATTCCCAAAAAGTGCACACCCAACTCCTCTATACTAACCCTGCTTAGCTTCCCGGAAGTTTAAATATGTAATAGCAATACAAATTACAAACATGACTCTAATACATGATATGACTAATTTATATAAATTGATCTCCTGCTGAGTTTTTTGCCATAATCCATAGCTAGAGAGACTTTATTAACATGGTACTTTTATAATAATTATCTCATTGTATTTTCTCTTTAACTTCATATTTCCATGAGATCCTTAAACACAGACTTCTCATTCTTCATGTATTTCTAACTAAACCATTCACGTTTGGTTTGCAATGCCACTGTTTTCATAGATCAACTTTCATTCTTAGAACTGTGTCCTTAGAGGTACAACTATAGTTAAGAAGAAATTTTTTAAATAAGCGACCATATTCCAAGATAATAGATTTCTTTTTTAAAAATTGGTATAGTTATGCTAAAATATCAAGACTAGTGTAAAATGAGCAGTTCTTTCTCATTGGTAAATATTGACATCTTAGTGATACAAATGGCCAAAGAAAAAGTTGGAAAAGAGGATGGTATGGTATGGCTCTGGAAATTTGAATACATGTTTTACTAGAAGATAGTTTTGCCTTCCTTTTATTTAAAAAAATGATTAAGGATTCAAATATTTGTGGCTTAACTTAAAGATTAATTTAGGTTTTAGGTAACTAACATTTTGAAAATTAATAAATTGGAATAATTATTCTCAATTATTTGATGTGTTACTATAATACAAAGAAATTATGTCAATACTTATTTTTCTATGTGTCAATATTGGTAATTCAAATCAAATCTTTTAAGTGATAGAAGAGCTTAATATAATTGATTAAATTCATTAAATTTCAAAATCCCTTTGATTCACTTTCATAAAATAGCATGTAGGTTCTTACAATAGTAACATCTATAAACCTGTATTTACAATACAATCGTATATCCACTTACCTTTGGTAAGTAATATCATTTAATTTAAAAAAAATCAGGGTTGAGGGGGAACGGATTGATTCCAGAAGTGAAAGAAGATCCAATTAAAAAGTCACACTTGACCTAATGGTTATCAATTAATCCTGATTTTAAGTGTTATTAGATATGCACTGTAGGTGTCTGAGAATTGTTGACAAAAGAAAATGGAATACACAAAAACACACACACAAATTTGATAAGCAATTGTCCTGTTAAATGTCTTATGCAGAATCTATATATGGAAAGCTGTGGAGAGATGTAATTAAATAGCGATATCAGATCTGGGCTGAAAAGATCCAGAAAATGAGTAAATAGCAGCAAAGAGGTACATAAAACCTTATCTAATGTTTATTCTTATTTTAGCAGCACAGATATGGTGTCTCTAATGTTGGTAGATTTGCGGAGCAAGGTTTCCGAGGATTCTCTATGCGATATAGAAAAATGAGATCATTCAGAGATACCAAATGTATTGATGATGCGGAGACACACCCTCCCAATTCTCCACTAATGCACCAGCATAATAAAATAAGAGTGTGGCAGGCCAAAGATCCAGAAAGGAATATGACTGCAGGCCTGACTTATGCAATTTTAAAGCTGGCTTTGCTGGGGAGAAATGACACATCATCCTACTTGATTGGGCGGAGGGGGGGAGTCAGTTGCCTTTTGAAAAAGCATCTTTGGGACATCCTACTTGATGGACACTAGAGGGAAGCAAATAACTGTTATTCTCTTTTGGTTTCTTCAAGTCAGGTTTTATTTGCACTCCTGATGACAAAGTCTTGCATTTTTCTTGGCAAGATTTTGGATGCGGTTTGCACTTGCCTCTTTCCTAGGGCTGAAAGAGAATGAAGAATACTAGATCAAAGCCACCCAGCTGACTTTGTGGCTAGTGGCACTAGAGTCCATGATCTCATAGTTTCTGGCGTGGCACCTTAACCTTAAGACAATGCAGTCTTAGTGCCGTGATGCTGAGCCTATGGCTCAAGTCCCCAAAATGGCATGCGGAGCCATGTTGTATGGCACATGCAGCATCGCCCGTTTCTCTTCAAGGTTTCTGGCAAACACATGTGACAACCAGCTGGTCTTTGCGTGCAGCAGTGCCAGAAACCAGAAGAGCGGGTCTTCTGTTTTCCAGTGTGAGCATGCACGTCAGCCAGCTGTTTGTCATGTGCTCATGTGTGGCAATAACTGGAAGACTTGCTGGTCAATGTGCATATGCACGCCGGAAACCAGAAGTACATTTTCCAGCGCGCTTATGTCCCATGGGCAACCCTCTATGGTTGTGGCGCATACGCGCGAAGTGCTTCCTTTCTGGCACTTGGTGCCAAAAAGGTTCGCCATTACTGTCTTAGTACATCCTTTTTTTGCCCTCTAGCAGTCATACATATTTTAGCAATCCAAATGTGCAATACCCAATAATGGATTAAACAATCTTTAGGTTTATGGGCAGGTGATACATAACACCATTAAAAGGATACCCACCTGGTTTTAAACAGTGGCTGATATCTGATCCAGATTTGTGCAACTGATAACTGTAATTATCACCTATTTGTATATTTCCTCAGCCCTAACTAAATCATTCATTATTACAATTTTATCAGCAAATAGTGCTAAATACTTATTGCTATACTGGGCTTTTCCTGGCTAAGTCAGAACTTTAAATAAAAATCTGGGCTATAATGAACAGAATGTAACACTAGAGGTGACTGTTTAGCCAGAATCAACATCAGCAGTACTAGGAATGATGATATCTAGTAGCCTCATTCTTATAGTATATGCTTAACTAATATGATTTAAGATCTGTTTAGCTTAAGTAAGCATGTTATGTGAAAATGGTGTCTTAGATAAGGGTAATTTTAACACAATCATTTCTCCAAATGCCACAACTCTCAATCTTGGCAACTTTAAATTTTATGGACTTTAACTCGCAGAACTCCCCGGGCAATAGGATTTGATTCCCATGTTTGCCCAACTTGAAGTCTGTACATCTTAAGTTGATCAAGATTGAGAAAACTTACTGGAGCATTAACCCTTCCTGGTGGTAGCCAATGAAAAAAAATCCTAGAAAGACCATACTTATCTAGGAATGCCATATATATCTCCTCTTTGCCTCTGTCCTGCAGCCGCATTGGGAGTGTGCAAAAAGGAAATAAAGCATTTGAATTTTGATCACCTGACTTTCCCTGCCTCCCTCTTTGTCTCTCTCTTTTTCTCATTAGGTTGTACTATATGTCATTTCATATTTTCATCGCTGTTAATTTGGTACAACAATATTTTCAGTATTTCAGTATTTTATTGTCACTTATAGGCCGCCCTTTTCCCTGAGGGGACTCAGGGCGGCTTACAACTCATGGGAAGGGGGTGCAAGACAAAACGTAAAATAATATGTGAGTACAAATAAAAATAGCAATAAAACACAACATTCATTCAACATTCGGGTGGGGTGTATGAAGATCTTATCCCCAGGCCTGGCGGGATAGCCAGATCTTAAGGGCTGTGCGGAAGCTCTGGACTGTGGTGAGGGTGCGAATCTCTACGGGGAGATCGTTCCAAAGGGTCGGAGCTGCTACTGAGAAGGCTCTCCGCGTAATCGCCAGTCGGCACTGACTGGCGGATGGAACTCGGAGGAGGCCCACTCTGTGCGATCTGATGGGACGAAGGGAGGTAATCGGCAGAAGGCGGTCTCTCAAGTACTCAGATCCACTACCATGAAGGGCTTTATGGGTGGTAAGTAGCACCTTGAAGCGCACCCGGAGATCAACAGGTAGCCAGCGCAGCTCGCGGAGGATGGGTGTTATGTGGGCGTACCGAGGTGCGCCCACTATCACTCGCGCGGCCGCATTCTGGACTAGCTGAAGTCGCCGGATGCTCTTCAAGGGTAGCCCCATGTAGAGCACACAATAGTTGTGTGATTCTAGAAAGCTCAATGTAGGCAAGTTGGCAAATCACCTAGGTTCAAAATGACATTTCTTCCAATGCAGTTTTCTTCGTTTTCAGAAAATGTTTTTTTCATTTTCTTGTGATTACAGAAATCAATGTGATATGCTTGCCAGTGCCTTATATATGTAGATGTCTATGGAGATTCTCAGTCATCCGGGTCATGTTTGTCCCAAAGGTGCTTTTTCCAATGGCAATTGGACTTTCTGGTTTTTCTTTGAAGATGTCTTACTTCTTGGATGAGTCCAGATGCCTTTTAAAAAAGCACCTTTGGAACTTATATGTGCAGAATAATTTTTGTTGGCTAGAATGCCATTTCATTCATACTGTATCAACTTGTGCAGGTGCCGAAAGACCACATCTTCCCACATAGTTTATTATGAAGATACACCACCATGAAGCTCTTGTGTTTAATTAGTTAATGGATATAGAATGACTAATTAACAAAGAAACATGAATATTTGTTGACTTCAGTGTTTACAGATGAGTGGCTCATTGAATTCCTCTCATCCACCTTAAATTATTTTTGCAGAGTATGCTGTTGAAAGATCTTACAGCTTATGAGGTTTTGATCTTGTAGTAGAGTATTTTCTACTCTGATTGGAAGAGGCTGCAATAGAGTTAAGCTAGTAACAACTGCAATTGTTAAGTTAATAACATGGTTGTTAAGTGAATTTGGTTTTTCCATTCTCTTTGCTTGTCAGAAGGTCTCCTGGGACATAAGGGTTCATAAAATAAAATAAAATGAATCAGTTGCCAAGCGTCTGAATTTTGATCATGGGACCATCAGGATGCTGCTACAGCTGTAAGTGTGATAAATAGTCATAAATCATTTTTTTCTATACCATTGTATCTTTGATCAATCACAAAATTAACTGTTGTAAATTGAGGACTACCTGTACAGCATGCAGAATACTCAGCTTTCATGTGTGCATGCTAAGTAAGTTTTCCAACTCAAGAATGCAGAATCATTGAAACTTTTAAGATTAGATTAACAGAGTTAGAAGAGATCTAGTCCAACCTGCTGCCCAAGCAGGAGACCCTACACTATTTCTGACAAATGACAGTCCAATCTCTTCCTGAAAGCCTCCAGTGATGAAGCTCCCACAACTTCTGAAGGCAAGCTGTTCTATTGGTTGATTGTTCTCACTGTCAGAAAATTTCTCCTTATTTCTAGGTTGAAGCTCTCCTTAGTCAGTTTCCATCCATTATTCCTTTCTAGCCTTCAGGTGCTTTGGAAAATAGCTTGACTCCCTCCTCTCTGTGACAGCCCCTCAAATATTGGAACACTGCTATCATGTCTCTCCTGGTCCTTCTCTTCACTGGACTAGCCATGCCCAGTTCCTGTAACCATTCTTCATATGTTTTAGTCTCCAGTACCCAAATAATCTTGGTTGCTCTTCTCTGCACTTTTTCTAGAGTCTCAACATCTTTTTAATGGTGTGGCCAAAACTGGATGCAGTAGTCTAGGTGTGGCATAACAAAGACTTTATAGTATTGCTACTTCACTTGATCTTGATTGTATCCCTCTGTTAATGCATCTTAGGATTACATTGGCTTTTTTGGCTGCCACTGCACACAGCTGGCTCATATTTAGCTGGTTGTCCACTAGGACTCCAAGATCCTTCTCCAAGTTACTGCTATTAAGCCTGGTTTCACCCAATCTAGATCCATACTCTTTGTTTTTTGTATAAATGATTGCAGAGAAGAAACAAATGGATCAAACAGTCCACAACTCATTTATAGTGAGGAGGCATGCATTCATTATATGTAAGTTCCTCAAAGCAAAGCTCTGGCAGAAATCAAGACATTTCAGAGTAACCTTTTGCCTGGTAAAAGAGAGGAGGACTAAAACAAGCAATAAGGTAAAGTTATAATTTTGCCCTAGGGGGGAAATGTTGAATTGTTAAGAAAAGCAATTGAGTGGATTTTTCTCTCATAGTAAAAATGCATGGTCACTCATCAGCATTCTCTAAGGTAAAGGAACCTTGCTCAGTTGAAAGGAGTAGCAATGGTTACAATGCCTTATATGGGTACATTACATCCTGCCCCCCTCCTCCCCAACAGACTTGGAGCTCTTCTTGCATCATTGAAATCTCCTATCACTCTGGCTGGGCCTACCTAGGAGCAACAGGAACTGAGGGCCAAACTAGACATGATACAACGTGCCTGACATATAGTACTCAGGTTTGAGGAGTTTAATCTTTTCATTAAAAGGCCCATCCTGGAGGACTGAGGACCCTCTTCCCATTCAGAAGAGTTGACTGCATGCACATTGTTGGGTAGAAAGTTTGGTAATTGAAGTAGCACAACATTAAAATATATTCTCTGGTAAACTTCATCATTATAAAAATAAGTTACTGGCATCAACATCTCACAATATCCCAAGATTAGTCAGCAAATCTAATCCCTACAGTAAGATGAAAAGATAGGTATTTGGGACTTCATCCTTGCCCTACTCCTGCTTTACCTTTTCATTTTGAGACAACACTCCTTTTAACTCTTCTTTATGCCTTCTTTGGCTCAAGCTGTCCTTTGTGAGCCTCTGATGGTTTGCATCAGAATGTTCCTATGTATAATTTACTAAGAGCCTTTGAAAATCTATGGAAGTCTTGCTTTTTAGAGCTAGATGACTAATAGGAGAGACTGAACAAGTTGGGAAGAGGATGTATTAAAACCAAAAGATAAGAAACAGAGAGCACTAAAATTATAACCGGGTTCATAAGATTAGTCATAAATTTCAGCTTATTACATTCTAAACTAACAGACTAGGCCAACTACTTGAACAGTAATTAGTGCAGTTCTGAAAACTCTATTAAAGCATGTGAACTGTTGCTTCAGTTGGCTAGGCAAGCAAAGTATATTAAGCTGACAGCACATAGGAAATCAAAACTCGGTTCCTCATTGTATAGATTTATTAGGCATGTCATATTGGCACAGCTGGTGAAAACCCGAATCTGATGTCCCCCGGGTTTTCCCCACCCAGTTCAAATCCAGAGTTCTTCCTCACATTACACACAACCACCACATGCCCCAATCAGGTTTCTCTCCCCATCCTGGATGCCTTCCATCCACACCCCTCCAGGGTGTGCTGGTAAGAGTGTCCTTGGTTCACAGAAGAAAGTATGTTATTTTGCCTACATATTCCCCTCAGCTATCTCTATTTCCTCTTCCCTTTCCCACATCTCCATCCACCCCCACTGTGGCAACCTGAAGACGCTCAAAGATGACTCCAGGGTTGACACTAGCAATGACAACTGGGTTGGATTTAAACTTCAAGACACAAACAGACATGTAAAATATAAGATTTCTAAATTATGTGAACTCTAGCTGGCAATAAAAATATCTCTATGTGAATTCAAATAACTTTACTTATTTATTTATTTTACTTATATCCCACCTATATTATTTTTTACAAATAACTCAAGGTGGTGAACATATTCCCTGACCTTCCTCCTCCTATTTTCCCCACAACAACAAACTTGTGAGATGGATTGGGTGTGATTGGCCCAAGTCACCCAATTGAATAATATAACAAACTTTCAGTTCGGAAAACAGTATTTCACTCATCGGTTTCAAGCAATTTCCAGCAACAGATAATTAGTCAAAACTAGTTAATCATACCACCATTCTGCTCATTCTTTTAAAGAATAAATTAAACATATAGCCAATGCATCTAGCCAATTCCCAATTGGTTTTCAATTTGGTATTGATTTGATTTCATACAAAGGTGGTTGGATGATCAGTGAACTTTTGATAGATTGGTATTATTTCTTTTCCATAAACACAGCATTACCTGATCTTGTAGAGGAATGAACTAACTGTGACTTAATTTAACTTCAACTTTAAAAAAAAATCGTAACTACTTTCCTCTAAACTGTGAAGTGGTTCAGTTACTTTTCAAGCCAAAACCAAATAGTTCTTATTTCCTGAAAAGCCCCAAATTTCTTCTCTCCCACTGATTAAGCCATCTCATCCTTCAGCTTATAACTACCTCTTTAAATAGTTCATCATTGGCCAGGCTAGTTGGTGTTCAATGATAGTTCAAATCTCACCGGCTCAGGGTTGACTCAGCCTTCCACCCTTCCGAGGTGGGTAAAATGAGGACCCAGATTGTTGGGGGCAATATGCTGACTCTCTGTAAACCGCTTAGAGAGGGCTGAAAGCCCTATGAAGCGGTATATAAGTCTACTGCTATTGCTATTGCTATAGTCAATGAGGGAAGGGAACTTACAAGTTCAATTTACCTAACTAACTGTAGTTTGGATTTGGAGCCGCTAGATTAAACTATCAGAGAAACATAAATATTTCTTTATTTCATTTAACATTTGAGAGTTAGTTTATCCCAGTGGTTACTAGGCTAGAAAGCAGGAGTATGTGGGTTTTGAGTTCTAATCCCACTTTAGCATGAAAGCCGGTTTAGTGACCTTGGGCAGTCACCCAATCAATCTCACAGAACTCCTGCTGCCGGGAAAATAGAATGAAGGAATATTAGGTATTTTCACAACCTTGAGTTCTTTATAAAAATAATAAAGGTGGGATAAAAATAAATACTCAGTTTAGAAAAACATATTTTTCCTAAAGTCAATTACAATCCTGTGAATGAGGTATAATTTAAACAAAAATAGTTCTAAAATGGAGCAAGCAATTTTGTTATTAAAATGAAGAATATCTATCTCAGATTAGAAAAATTCAGAAATAATTTATTTGCTAAACTTTTGTAAAGTTTAGCAAATAAATTATTTCTGAATTTTCAGCAATTGACTTTATGTTGATCTTGACCTCACTCATGCCAATAATTCTCAAAGTCTATTTGGAAATATTTTTTCCACTCTCCCATTATGTAGCAAATGTGTGTATGTGTGTGTGTGTGTGTGTGTGTGTTTGTTTGTGTGTGTGTGTGTGTGTGTGTGTGAGAGAGAGAGAGAGAGAGAGAGAGAGAGAGAGAGAGAGAATAAATAAGAGGCTGTAACTTTCATGGGTTTATCAGAATGGGATGAAATTTGGAAAAAAAAAAAGAACATTAGAAGCATGCCAAACTCATCCCCCATAAAGTTTACTTATAAACTTAATCCCATTCTGGGATTAAAACATCCAGCTACGTGGCTTTCCTATCTCCAATTAGTTTATTAAAATTATATTAACTCATACATATGAGCTACCTTATTTATTCAGTGGCCATATCTTATTAGTCTATGCTGCTGTATATTAGGCCAAAACAACATTGATGGATTGAGTTGCTTGAGCCATGATAATCTGCATTACAACTGTTGAATTTTCTTCAAAGTCAAAAACTACAGCACAAAATTAAGAATGTTTGGTTGCAAAGCTTTTAAGCTGATTCAGTTAGCACCAACAAAGTACTTCCACATCTTTATGCCCAATAATAAACTTGTGGGTTTAATTCTAAAAGTTGCTCAGATGTAAAAATACAATTATCTATGCTTTATATGCTACTTTTCAATGTGCATAATTTAAAATTTTGAAATAATATTAAACTACTAGCTAATGAGAGCCTGTGGCAGATTACGGCTCATTAGTGCCCTAAGCACTGACAAATCTTAGTGCCTCTCTACTTTATACATACTGTACAAATTTTCATGGTTTTTTTTTCTTTCTCAACTTTGTGGTGCCCCCTTTGGGCACATGCTTAATCTGCTTAATGGTTAATATACCACTGCATGTGATTATTTAAAACATCTTCTCCTTTATAACCAGTCTGGGGTTTAGGATCTATTCTAGAGACCCTTTTCTTCTTTACTGAATCATGTTCAGTGCCACTGCAAAAGGATATTTTGTTGGTGGCTGATTTCTAGATTCCAGGTAAACTCTTATCTTCTGCCAAGAGGAGTAATATTTTATTAAGATAGGCTTTTGGCAAGCATGTTGAGTTTGCTGACGAATTTGAGTGGGTGGGTGCTTCTTTAGTCATTGGTTTTTAATGATGCTTTAAAACTATTTTTAGTTATTTATTTTCCACTTCGTTTATTCATTGTTAGCAAGTTCATTTCTTTGGCAGAGAAGTAGAAATACGACTTTTATCTTCAGTTGAACTTTGTCACTCAATGTGGCTGTTAAGATTGTGCTCTTTCTTGTTTCATGCTTTCCAGGCACTATTTAAACAGAAAAGTCTATGTTTGCCTTCATTTGTGAGAAAAGTTTTGTTTGTATCTTTCTTTGATTTCTGACAGAAAGGTAGGCAACCTTTGTACCCTCAATACTTTACATTCCTTCCTAAGGGCATTTAAGTTTCTCATTCCTTTACAGTTGACATACTGTATAAAGATCATAGTTTCCTCTTTATAATTGCCCATGAGACTCATAAAATTATGTTAAGATTATCTTGCACACTGCAGGAGAGATTTAAGAAACAACTTGCTAGTGGTTTTTTTAAAAAAAATGCAATCATATGTTGCCGTCTTTGTAAATATAATTGCAAGTAGTACAGTTATACTATTATTAATTTAATAACCCAGTGCATTCTATTTAAATGACATTGATTAATTCATAGGTTAATCTGCTTTACTTGTTTTTTTGAGCCAAGGCTTGAGCAAAATTCGCCCAGCAACATTCCAACAATATTTTAGTATATCTAGAAACCATATCCTGTCCTGACTGGAATGTGAAAGTGCTGATCTTCTATATTTAGACAACTCAATACATAAAGGAAGGTACACTTCTCCTTGCCTCTTTTCACACAAATATATAGAATCCTGTTTCTGTGTCCATTGTATCAAATCCATAGAAACAAAACAAACAAAACCTAGGCAAATACCCAAATAGTACTAACATCAAATTCAGGTAATAATTCTCGACTTACAAGCACAAGATTTGAGCCCAATATTTCCTTTGCTAAACAAGACATTTGTGAGTTTGGCCTCATTTTACAATCTGTCATGGTTGAATAACTGCTGTCGTTAATTTCTAGATGTGGTCTAGGCTTTGTAAAGCAGTACTAGAACTTTGTGTGATCTTGATTCTATCCCTCTATTAATGCAGTCTAGAATTGCATTAGCTTTTTTTGGCTGCTGTTGCATAATGTTGGCTCATATATAAATGATTGTCCATTAGGACTCCAAGATCCCTCTTGCAGGGACTGGTATTAAGCAAAGTCTCACTTAGGCTGTACCTATGCAGTTTTTCAACCCTCCCACAGCATTAAACAGGAAAAAAAACTCCTGGGACATTTTTTTCTTCAAGAATATAACTTTACTGAGAAGCCATATGGGTACAGAAGTAGAAAAGCCAATTCTGACATTTTCATGCTCAAATAGCATAGGAAAACTCCCCTCACCCCCGGGACCTTCCATTGTCCACCAATCAGTTGCACTTGCTTTATTTTGGAAATGTCTGCCTTGGACGTTCCCAAGGATGACTTTAGGGTTTGGGTCTTTCTCATGCTTCCAGGCTGCACACATGCATTCCAGAGTTCCCTCTCAAACCTCCCTTACATTCCAATGCCTTCCCTTTCTCCTTCCATTACTGTTGTCTGGTTGCAAGCAAGGATACATAGCAAGTCAACCATGAAAGAAGATTAATCCTACAAAGAAACACACACATTATTTCTATACTATGTTCTTTTCACACTAACATTCTATCAGGTTCAGTCTGGGTACCTGGAGTGAAACCTCTGAATAAGCCTAGGGGCATGGACCTTCCTCCCTGCCACCCACTCTGCTTCTGCCAAGGGAAACCCTTTTCATAATGCCAACTTCCCCTTGTGGTATCAAGAGTCAGGGATCTCTGACCTGAAAGTGCTTCTCTCTGCCTACCCATGTTTAGGGAGGGAGGCAGCTTAATGGCTGGCCTTAGCAGTGAGCTAAGGAAAGGCTTTAACAAACTACAGTGAAATACTGGGTGAAAGCACCTAAGGGGTTTTTTTTGTAACTTTAATTCCACTGTCACCAGATATACAATCCAGATGATAGGGAAAGGACCTATGTACTGGGGTCCCAACTTCTTGCAGAGTTGGTCCAACTGCAGGAACTTCATGGACATGAAATCACACTTGGACAACTCTGCAGTTTCATGAGCAATGCTCTAATCAATTTTACATCCTCTTCTTTGGTTTTCATATAGATCAGTATATTGCCCAGATACACAAGTATCTGGACAGGTGCTCATGCAGGACTTCATTTATTAGCTGAATGAACACTGCTGGGGAGCCCTGTAACTCAAGCAGCATCACTTGGAACTGGTAGCAACCCAGAGGGCAGTTGAACACCGTCTTCCATTTATCCGCCTTAATTTTCACTTGGTAATATGCCTCCCTCAAGTCCAACTTCCTAAAAATCTTCCCCTTTTCAAGATGGCCCAACCTGTCCTTCGTTAGAGGCAGTAGGCAAATATTCACCAAGCATATACTGTACAACATATATAATTGACACACAGCCTAAGGGACCCATCTTTCTTTCCTTTGAAAAGCACAGCGGCTGCCATCCTCGACTTAGTCCGGATGAATGAAGCCCCTGGTTAAAAGTTTTTCTATGAGTGTGCAAAACTTCTCCATCTCCCTAGGTGTCATCGAGTATAGTTTTGGCTTTGGCAACTTAGCCCCAGGCACAATCTCAATTGCACAGTCTGTGGGGCAGTGGGGTAGAAGTGTGTCAGATTCCTTCTTGCCAAAGATCTTGGCTTCAGTTCTTCAGATTTTCTGCCTAAAATATCAATTCAGGCCATCTCTATGTGCTCTACAACTGCAGCAGGCAAATATTACATTTTTCTTGTTACTTTGGCTAGGTTTATTTTTTTTTTTTAGGTTTTATTGGGATTTATATGCCGCCCTTTTCCCTGAGGGGACTCAGGGCGGCTTACAACCACAGGGGAGGGGAAGTGCAAGGTCACTTTGTGAACAAAAGAAAAATAATAAAACACAACTTTCATTCAGCAATCAAACACTCGGGCGGGTAATTGGAAGCCTATCCCCAGGCCTGCTGGGAGAGCCAGATCTTGAGGGCTGCGCGGAAGGTCTGGATCGTGGTGAGGGTGCGGATCTCCATGGGGAGCTCGTTCCATAGGGTCGGGGCAGCAACAGAAAAGGCTCTCCTCCGTGTGGTCGCCAGTCGACATTGACTGGCAGATGGAATTCGGAGGAGGCCCAGTCTGTGCGATCTGATTGGTCGATTTAGGGAGGTAATCGGCAGAAGGCGGTCTCTCAAGTACCCAGATCCACTACCTAGAAGGGGAAACTGGCAGAAGTCTTGTTGAATTCTCATAGTTAATAAACAAAATACAAAGACGGGCGCATTGTTATAATGACCATAACTGAATTTGTAAGAAAACACAAGAAGTTTCATGCAGTGGAGGTCAGTAAGCTTCCCATTATAGGGTACAATAACCAACATTTATTTACAGGGTACTAAAGCACAGAGTACAATGTAAAAACCCTGGCTTGAGTCAACAGATAATACATTTTAAAAAACGATATTTTTTTGACTGAAAGAGAGCTGACATCATGACGACATGAGATTGCAGTCGGCACTTTTGCTGCTGGATGGTCCATCTGGACCTAAACCATCCCAAAGAGATGGGGACAGGGAAGAGTATGTCTTGCTGATCTCAGGGACACTGCAAAGTCCCTTATTGATCCAAGAGAATCTCTTCTTGCCAGCGACATAAGCACAGCCCAAAGCTGCTGAAGTTGGGGTTGCTCCGCAACAGGAGGAAAGCAGAAAGAGAAAGTGTGTTCATCTGGTGAGGAAATCTTATTTTTATAAAAGACTGCCCCAAAAAGATAGAAGCTAAACTAAATTGGTAAAGAAAAGAAAATAAGTGGCGAAATTAAGCATTATTGGAGAGTGTGTTATCCTTTTTTTTTAATATGAATGGAAGTTCTGTAAACATTTTCAACTTTTTAAAGTGAAAGTATTGGTTTTTCTCCTTCTATTTCTTTTTTTACCTACGGATTAAATCTTTTCCTTTATTTTTACAATACTGGTGGGGATGGATTTTTTCTTTTTATTTTGCTTCATTTAAGAATTTTGTTTCTTCTAAGCCTGAAGCATAAAGAAGATGTAAAAGGAATATAAAGAGGGTAGCAACCTCAGAGGGAAAAGAAGTTACATTGCCACTTGGAGGTTGAGTCCTGGAAACGTTGCTTTTTCTTTTTTCTCTTTGATCATTTTGACCTGGCACTTCAAAGGCTTCCGCTTGTTTATAGAAGAGATAAGGAGAAGAGCATGGGTTGTTTATACAGGTGCTCTTTGGGTGCTCTTTGGTAGTTGGAAAGAAGTGAAAACAAAACCTTGCTTTAAAACTAGAGTGGCACTGTTTACTAACTGGAAGGATGGCACAACACCAAAAAGAAACCATAACATTACAACAGATTATGTTTGAAATTCAAAAATTATTAGAAACAACAGAGAGAGTTGAGAAGAGATTGGAAAATATTGAAAATATAAATTGTAATGTAGTAAAACCTGATGGAAAAATGGAAGATTCCAGCAATTGGAAAAAGTGGAGGTTAGAGTTCTAAAAACCCAAGGGAAAAATGAACAAAGAGGCAATATAATTGTGGATATTGACAATGAACTGGGTGTGGTTGGAGATGGAAAGAGTGGAACATTGAAAGGGAAGATAGATGAAAAGGCACTCTACTCCAGATTTCAAGGTGTAGAAGAAGAAAAAAGAGAAGAATTGATGGACTTAAGGAGAAAAACCTTGACAAAAGCAGTACTGATAACTAAAGATAAACTGATTAAAGAAGCTGATGAAGGGTCTCGAGATTTTACAAGATATGTAACAAGCAACAAGTTGCGAAGAGAAGTCCACACAAATTTGATTAAGGAAATTACCAGAAGACTAATTCCACAAATGGCAAAAGAAATAGGACTACACTATTACTGGAAAGACACTGGATGAGATATGAAAACTAATAACAAAACACTAGTTAAAGTTAGTTAAAATTAGAGCATTATGTTAAGAATGAAGTGATAATGGATAAAGTTAGATAAATAATTGATAATGATAACAATGTATACATATGTATTGGTTTGATAAGAGGAAATTTGGTATAAATTTAAATGGTGAAAAAAGAGGAAAAATAAGATAAACTTAGTCAAACTATTGTTAAATAAATGACTGATAATGATAATAATGTAATATTTGTATCAACATGATAAAATGGAAATTGGATATAAATTGTAAACAGTGATTAAGAAAAGAGTTAAGAAAATTTTGTTATCAAACATAATTAATTTTTATTTTGAATGTGTTATAAAGATATAATGTTGTTGGATGATATTTAAAATAGATAATGGAATGCCATTATGTGGTTTTGTTTTAAACTTTTGAATATTTGTTATAAAGGGACGTTAAAACAATATAGTCATATGAAGGATGAGGTATGATGAGGTATCTGATGTAAAATATATAACTTAATATGAATCATAGGTGATGATGGTGGAAGAGTGCACGAAAGTTCTTTATAACCAATTGAAACATTTTTTTACAATTTGTAATGGAAGATGTTTTTATGGTGTTTGTTGTGTCTTGTTTGTGTTTATTCAAAAAAAAAACATTATTTAAAAATGATTTTTTTGACTTGGATGAAAAATAGATCTGCCCAAAAACAAAGACTTCACCAATTTTCTCTGCTGGTGAGATCATCCTCAATGACTCTGTTGCCCAACATATCAACTGTCTTCCTGGATGATTTTTCATTCTAATTATATTTAAAAGTGTTTTGATTGGTCACAAAAATTCTGAGATACTTTAGCTCCAAATAAACCTTTCTTTGCATTTTTTTATTTAATAAAACATAACTCTGTTTCCATTATCTTTTGCCAGTTTGTGTTCCTTGATTTGGCAAGAATTCTATTTCTGTCAAAGATCATATTCATTTTTATTTGATTCTGTTGATTTACTTCTTGGATTAAGTGGCACCTTTTCTGTAATTTTAACTTAATTTCTGTTATCTTTGTTTTAAATAATCTTCAAGATTAAATAATATATTTTCAAGATATACACTTTAAAACTTCGCACGGTTCTATGAATCTTTATACACTATATGGAAACTTTATTTAAAGTTACCAAATCATTCCTGAATAAAGCTATTGCTTTAGAGAGGATTTTTATTTTGCCTTTTTGAATGACTGTTCTCCTCTCCCTTTAGTTCTCTTCTTGTTTCTACAGAAGAATTGTTTATTAAAAAGCCACAGATGCTTTCTCTACATTTGTAGGAGAAAACCAAATTCGCCCAAGTAGCAAACAAGCATCTATTTTAAAGGATCCAGAATATTGTGGCCATTAAACTCCAATGATGTTATTCACATCCTTACTGGTAACCACATAATAACTGGAAACTAACAATTAATGAAATAAGAAACATTGACATCAAAAGTTAATAAACATGAGACAGTAAACTATAAATACGATGCAATATAAAACCTTAGTAGGGCCTCACATGGAATACTGCATCCAGTTTTGGTTACCACATTACAAAATGAGTCATTGGAAAAAGTGCAGAGAAGAGCAACTAAAACGATTAAAGGCCCTGGAGACAAAAACATCTGAAGAATGGTTGCAAGAATTGGATATGGATAGTCTAGAGAAAAGAAGGACCAGGGGTGACATGATAGCAGTACTCCAGTATTTGAGAGGCTGTCATAAAGAAGAAGTGGGGAGGGGGGGGCAGCTTATTTTCCAAAGCACCAGAGGGCAGGGCAAGAAACAATGGATGGAAACTAATCAAGGAGAGAAGCAGCCTGGAATTAAGGGGGAAAAAACTTCCTTACAGTGAGAACAATTAACCAGTGGAACAGGTTGCCTTTAGAAGTTGTGGGTGTGTCATCACTGGAGGTTTTTAAGAAGAGACTGGTAGACAACCACTTGTGTGAAATGATATACAGTCTCCTGCTTGAGCAGGGGGTTAGACTAGCAGATCTCCTAGGTTCCTGCCAGTTACATTCTGAATTGAAATTATTTGCTGTGCATTCAGAATAACAACAAGAGTGTTGTCCTTTCCCCCCTAAAGCCCCCAAGGCCATTAAGAGAGTATAAAGCAAATTCATCATCACACTGATCATTGGTGACTCACACGGAAACAGGCCTGTCAACTGCCAACTTCTTGGCAACTGTATGGGAGCTATTTGACTGTGGGTTTTGGGGGATGGGGAGCATTCGATTTCCTAGCCTAGTCTGCTACCCTTTGTTTCTAAGGTGCTCTTATCTGAATACTCTCCAGACCAACCCTGCCTTGGGTCAGCCTAAACAAAGAACATATTTTACTATCACAAACGGCAGGACCAATCCCATATATTTTGTTTCCTGCAGCAGGATAGCAAATGGCATTTTCAAAGCCAAGCTTTTTTCCCTGTGAGACTAAAAAATAAAAAAATAAAAACTACAGGTCCCTATCCCTGGTAGCAACATTACAGTAAAAACATTGAAAATACCATGTCCCAAACAAGAACCATTCTACCTAAGGATGACCTGTATAAATAAAAGTGTTACAAACTACAATAATTAAGTTGGTTCTTTAAAAAGATCATCTGTACCTGATATGATGCCAATGATGTATAAGTGGAATGCAAAAAAAGAAGAAGAGGTGAGTGAGGAATAAGCATAAAGTGGGGTTTTGTTAAATAAAAAGTTTTGCTTCTTCACAATAATAGCAATCTAGTTTGTTTAACCAAAGCTGCTGTTAAAGAACTATTATTATTATTTTATTTATGTGATTGATATTTTAACTGCTGGTTTATTTGTGGTTTATTTGGTTTATATTTTCCCAAGATAATTTATGTGTTAAAGAAATTAAATTATTCCATTTGTACAAATAAAAGCTGGGATATAAACATATACATTTGATTCAGTGGCTAAGGAACAGGCTAGAAAGTAGAAAAGCCCTGCCTTAACCATGAAAGCCAGCTGGATGACTTTGGGTCAGTCACTCTCTATAAGCTCAACCCAACTCACAGGGTTGTTGTTGTGGGGACAATTAGAGGAGGAAGGTGTATTGGATATATTCGCTGTTTTGAGGTATTTGTAAAAATAATAGAAGTGACATATAAATACCTGCATACATACAGGGGCAAAGTTCTACAATCATTAAAGAAAATAATGGTTAGTTCAAGATGAATTTATAGCCAGACTTTGTACTTGAATGGACGATGCTTATATTTGAATTATAATTAGAGGTGGTCCCATAATGGGACTGTTTCCTGGCCAGGTGCTAACACTCCCCAGTTCTAAATTAGACTCCACACCTATCATCAAACTGGCAGAACATACGCAAACATGATCATGGACAATCCCTTTTGTACCTCCAATTGCCTCTGTCACCTGACTTCTCTGCAGGGAAATGTGTGACAAAGGCTAACAGATTTCACACTCCTTGAGCTGTCCTCAGACGGTGTCAGAATAAGAGAAAAAACATTCTTGTAACACTTGTGCAGCTAAGGAGGGATAGCAATAGGAATAGCACTTAGACTTATATACTACTTCACAGTGCTTTACAGCCCTCTCTAAACGGTTTACCAAGTCAACATATTGCCCCAAACAATCGGGTCCTCATTTTATCCACCTCGGAAGGATGGGTAAGGGCTGAGTCAACCTTGAGGCTGGTGAGATTTGAACTGCCAAATTGCAGGCGGTCTGCAGTCAGCAGAAGTAGCTTGAAGTACAGCACTCTAACCACTGTGCCACCATGGCTCAAGCGGTTCCCAACTTCTATTAGGTAAATATAAAACTACCAAGTTCTAATGTATTGTGACATATTGCCCCCAACAATATGAATCCTCATTTTACTGACCTCAGAAGGGTGGAAGGCTGAGTCAACCTTAAGCCGGTGAGAATCAAACTCAGCAGAATTAGCTTGCAATGCTGCATTCTAGATACTGTGCCACCACGGAATTGTGCCTCTCTGATTGGAACTGATAGGGAGATGAAGACAAAGTCACAAACTGTGGCAAAGACATGGCTGAGCTGTGGTTAAATGTTAGTGGGGACATGACTGAGAAGCACCAGTGAGTCTGATACTAATCCAGCCATAAGTTTTGCCTCTCCCCTCACCCCTTCACAGGCCATCCACCTTTATTTGTGTTATTGTTATTGTGGTAGCATGAAGGATGAGTCTAAAAATACATCTGTTTGGTCTTTTCAAAGCAGGGACGTGCAGTCAGGGGAGGCAGGGGAGGCAGATCCTCACCACTGTCATCATGAAAAGAAAAAAATGTAAAAGGAAAAAGGCAAGAGCTGAGGTCAGGCTGAGCTAGTTGCTGCCAGAGTCACCATAGATGACTCTGCTTAACTGTTTAAAAAAGCCTCTTAAAAAGCGCCCTCTACAGGAGGCGGCAGGAGAACGACATGCCTCATCTAGTCTGACTTTTTATGATCACTCGACCAGAGTTAAGCAAGGGTTAAAAGCCGAAAAATTCCTGATGGAGATGAGGCACGTCGTTCTCCTGCCTCCTCCTGTAGAGGGTGCTTTTTTAGAGGTTTTTTTAAACAGTTAAGCAGAGTCATCCACGGTGACTTTGGCAGCAACTAGCCCAGCCTGATCTCAGCTCTTGCCTTTTTCCTTTTACATTTTTTTTTTTCATGATGGCAGGAAGAGCAGAGTTGAAATCCTCTCTGAAACAGCTGGAAAAGGTACATGTGGGTTGGAGGGAGGGGGAGGAATTCAAACTTCATCCTACTGGTTCAACTTTGTGTGTGTGTGTGTGTGTTTGATAGAGGGGGGAGGGAGGGAGAGAGGGAGGAAGGAGGGGAAAGGAGAAGAAAAAGAAAGAAGGAAACATTTAGCAAAGGAGAAAAACAAATTCTGTCGCTTTAAATCAGAACTGAGCATGCCTGGCTGTGGAATTCTGGGAGTTGAAGTTCACAAGTCTAAAAAAATTGCTGCCTCACCAGCCATAAATCTCACCACACGTCACTGTATCAAAGCACAAGCATACTTGAATAATAGAAAATACATTTAATTCCAATTTATAATTCAACACCCATTTTCTAAATTTTCCTCTGCAAGTCTGATATACTGATGTATGCCATTGGACTAGGGCAAATGTTAGCCATGGAAATTCTCTGGATGCCTTGGGCTAGTCATTCCGTCTCAGCTTAACCAACTTCACAAAACTGCTGTTTGGAGAATAAAATGAAGCCATCTTAAGCTCTTGGAGAAAAGGTGGAATATAGACATAAACAACAGCAATCAAAGACAACAATTATGTTACTGATTTATAGTACTGATCCTGGCCAATAGATACGTTTCACAGCTGCCTTCCTCCTAGTTCCAACATAGTTGTATTGAAAATTTGCCAAACTTGTTTTTCAGGTCTTATGTTTGGATAGGAAAATAGCATTTTTTGCACTAAGTAAAGGTAAAGGTTCCCCTCGCACATATGTGTTAGTTGTTCCCGACTCTAGGAGGCGGTGCTCATCTCTGTTTCAAAGCCAAAGAGCCAGTGCTGTCTGAAGACGTCTCTTTGGTCATGTGGCCAGAATGACTAAATGCCGAAGGCTCATGGAACACTGTTACCTTCCTACCAAATGTGGTCCCTATTTTTCTACTTGCATTTTTACATGCTTTTGAACTGCTAGGTTGGCAGAAGCTGGGACAAGTAGAGAGAGTTCACTCTCTTCTGCGCCACTAGGGATTCAAACCACTGAACTGCCAACCTTTCTGATTGACAACCTCAGCATCTTAGCCACTGTGCCATCACGTCTCTCCTTTTTTTTGCACTACACATTATTAATTCACTTTTGAACAACCCTCTTTGCTTCTAAATAGCAGTTTAATACCTAACACTCTGTAAGGAGACTCCCTCCTATAATGGCACCTACAACCATGTAAGTGGCTAGGGAATTGCTTCCAGCCTTATAATACAATACAATAGCAGAGTCAGAAGGTAACTTGGAGATCTTCTAGTCCAACCCCCTGCCTAGGCAGGAAACCTTATACCATTTCAGAGAAATGGCTATCCAACATCTTCTTAAAGACTTCTCCAGTCCCCTAATCATCTTTGTTGCTCTTCTCTGCACTCTTTCTAGTCTCCACATCTTTTCTACATCATGGCAACCAAAACTGAATGCACTATTGCAACTGTGGCCTTACCAAGGCATTATAAAATGGTATTAACACTTCACGTGATCTTTCTATCCCTCTGTTTAATAATCCAAAGCTTCTTACTGTAGAATGCTAGAGATGATAGGGTTCTGTCTGAAAAGATTTCCTTATTTCCTGTCCATTCGTAAACCTATCCTAGTCCTCTAGGTGCAAATGCTGGGTGGGTGTTGTTCTCCTTTTCAAAGTTTTCCTTACTGTAGGAAACAGAAAGGTGAAACAGAGCTACTCTTGGGTAGATGGGCATGTTACAAGGAATACCAGTCAAGAAATCAATTTTGCGGTCCATGAGATGAGAAGTAGCCTTGATCTTTATCATGGGAGAAGGGGGAGGGAAATCTGACCTATTATACATACTTAAGCAACAATGAAATACATTATTAAGAGAGAAAGAGGGAGATTTAATATTCTAGTTTATTGCTAACATGAAAGTTAACCTTTGAAATGTAGGAGATGATTTAAAAATGGACTTTCTTTCTGGTTGATTTTAACCTAGTTCACAAAAACATTTACAAAAAGCTTGTTTTGATTCTGCAAATTCTTTCGGAAAAAGTTCTAACAGGATATTTATATTTTCCTAACATCCTGTTTATACGTTATTTCCAACTCACACATGTTCGTTTTATTTAGGATCTTGTGGACTGCATATAAATTTCCAATATTAGTAATAGTGTTGTAGGTAGTAGTAAAGGTGGGGGGGAATGTACTCAATTGCCTAATAATAGTGCTTAAGACAAATGTAACCCAATTTCCTAAATGGTTCCCTTTGAGGCAAACAATATGTCTATGATAGAGTTCAATGGCCCAACAGTCTCCTTGCTAGCAAAATATATTAAAAGTTTATCTGACTGCTTTTTGCCATGTGCATATAAATCTTTTGCCAGCATTTGTTACTTTCTGTTCTCTGGTTTGGGGAAAACCTTTCATTTTTTTAAAGAAATTTTTTTCTTGCCTGATCTGCTCCCTTCTATATCTGAAGAACTAAACTGACCCAAACTGATGATTTCTTTCTTCACCTGAAATCTACAATCTACTAAGATTTCATTAAGTAATGTTGCCTTATTAGTTGCATGACTTGCTCTAGGTTCATTTAAGGTACCTAGAAATTTGGTCCCTTTCTCATTCCAAAAACTGCATTTTGCCCCTCTATAAGTATGATTTAATTCACTCATTTCTATTGCTGCATTTTATCATGTATCTCTCTAATCTCATTTTGAATTTGCACATAACTTTAGCTATTTGGGCAAGACAGCAATGACCAATCTTAATACTAATTTGCTGTTATCAATTGAAATGGACATTCCCATAATGAGTTAATGGAAGTGCTTCTCCATGCAAAGCCAGTTTATCTACTGCATACTTTGATAGTGCTGCCTACGTATGCTTGAGAATTTCAAAGTAGCTGGAAAACTCTCCAGTGGGAAATGAATTCCCGTATCTGCAGGCTTGTCTCAACTTGAGCATTTAGGCAAGAAAGCTTCAACATCATGGTTGAGATGAAAGGTTTACTTTTACTAAAGTCAAGCAGTTATAGAATAAGCAAAGGTGGATTGGAATATTCCTAAGTAAAGCCTGCAGTTTTCCTGCTTTTCCTGCCTCCCCCTTGACCAATGATCAGTGTCAGTGTGCAATGATATTTGAATTAGAAGTTTTGGGAATGGCTTTGAGATTTGGCACCTCTCTGGTGGCCTCTCACAGCTCCATCCTTGATCCATCAATCTGTTCCAGATTGGCACCTCTAGTTATGGCTAGGTTGGCAGAAGCTGGAACAAGTAATGGGAGCTCACTCCATTATGTGGCACTAGGGATTCGAACTGCCAAACTTCCGAACTTTCTGATCAACAAGCTCAGTGTCTTAGCCACTGAGCCACCACACCCCTAATAAAACTGAAGCTGAAGATGGCAGACCTAATAATATCCATGACTCACATAATCCAAACTGCAATCATACTGGGTTGCATGGCCTAGACGAGAATAAAGGCCAAACCCACACTTCCTCTCTTTGTGGATATGGTCCAGTGGTAGGTTTCAAAAAAATTTGGAACCTCTTCTATAGGTGTGGCCTGCTTTCCGGGTCCACTGATGGAACCTCTTCTAACCGGTTTGGTAGATTTGACGAAGTGGTTCTACCGAATAGGTGCGAACTGGTAGGAACCCACCTCTGATATGGTCCACTTTGAACACCAACGTCAAAAAAATGTAGTTCCCAGCTGGAGCTTGCTTTGGGGGGGGGATTTTCAGTGGAGTTTACACTTGTCAAACAAAATTTGAATCAAAGTTTTTTTGGGTTGTATCACCTTGCTACTTAAATTATATTCTCACATCAAAATAGCTTTTCCATAAATCATGGGGAAACAATGAAGTCAGTACCTCAGATTAATGGATATTTGTCCTTCCTTAAAAAGCATAACCTTTTCCTTACTTGGAGAGTCTGCCCAATAAAACAGAAGAAATGCAGTGGGTGTAATTATGTGATGAAGAAGGAGTTGAGTTAATTCAGGAGTAACCCCAAATAACACAAGGGAACTTTGGCTCCATTAGATATAAAAACTACTGATTACATTGGATCAATTACTGATGATTATAATGAGTTTTTATTATGTTTGATGTTAAAAGATAAATGGCATTTATCAGTTGTCCCCCATTGGCATTATTTAAAATTACAGCATGCATTTGGATCAAAGGTATTTCCTGCCTCAGAGATCTCTAAATTATAAGTTAGTGTTATTCCATCCTATGAGATCAAAAAAATCCAGTCAGCTTTTATAAACATCAATAAACTGATATGCAAATTTTAGAGCTTGAACATAATACGACACTGAAGTTCCCAATTTTTCCTAAACAATAGGGAAATGTTTAAATCCCAAACAATAGGAAAATGTTTTAAATTATAAAAACTTCATAGATTCTTAGATTTATACAACAAAAATATTTTAGACTTACTGGATTTCATTACATTTGCATAAAAAGTATAAATAAACCACTGGTTTTTTTTAATATTCAATGAGAAGAACATTTCATTAAAATATTTGTGCAATGTTCTAAAATAACTATACTCTAGAAACATGAAATTACATAGATTAATTTTATTTTGAAACAATTTTTAATATTTAAATAATTTTAATTAATTAATTTTAATTTTATAATGTACTCATTCTTTTGAACTATATATCTATTGCATGGAAACTGACAGATGGACAAAAGATACCGCTTCTCTACGTCCTTATTAGTGCAAGAGATTAGTTCTTCAGCATTGGAAAAACGACTATGGACACAATAATTAGTGTCTTGAAAACCTAATGTTACTTGCACCCTATAGTTGCCTATGGATTTAGACAAGGACAAGGGTAATAAGGTATGCTTATCTTTTATTGAAATGTACAGTATGTTAAAAAAGAGTGTACCAAAGTCAGAGATCATAGAGGGCTTATTGTACAGATTGCATTAAATGTTCAGATTGAATACCATTTTCTTCTAAATACTTTTGAATTCATATAATACATGACTTTTAAACCTTTCTAAGTATAGTAACATTTTCTCTGGAAAAAAAATAGTGATTAGCATATGGAGATTGACATTCGATATACCACGTATGTGGGGTAGTGGTGCATGTGTTTGTGTGTGAGTGTGTGTGTAGTTAGTTCTCGAGTTATGAGGGTAATTGGAATTGGCTTTTCTGTCGCTAAGGATATAATTGTAAAAAGTACAACATTATGCAATTGCATTGCTTAGCTGCAGAAATCCCAGCACTATTGTTAACCAGCTGTTAACCAAGGAATGCCAATCCAAGCCATTCAAACATGGTTCCTCTCACCATGAACCTCAGTCTTCCCAAGATAAAGGAATGCCCCACCCCTTCAATTCCATCTAATTTCTGCCTTTTTGGCTGTTCTGTACACTGCCTTGTTGAATGGCAAACGGCCCTTAACTGTGAGGCTCTGGTGCTGCTTACCGTAATGCATCTCAGGCATGCCATGACTTGGGAGCTGGAAGAAGCCTATTAGCCACAGCAAGCATGGAAGCCTCAGCTGCCCAGCCTAACAACATATTATGCAGTGACCCAGTCTCAGTCATAGTTGCCCTCGCCACCCTGTGCTCTTAAGGCTCTTGCCACTCTGCACTTCCAGCTGACCTTTCCATCTTCCCCAACTGTCAAGGCATGCCCACCCCGATTCTTCATGAGGCGACTGCTAACCACATAAGGGAATGTCCCTCAGGTCTCATCAGGAAACCCCCATGCGTGACCTGAGGAAGAAACTCTTGTGTGGCAGAGTGTAAAGAGTTAGGCTAAGCACGCTTTGTGAATAGCAGAAGCAAGAATGCAATGAAAGTGTGTTGGGGCAGTAGAGGGTAGGGTGGCAAGACCCAAAAGAGCTTAGATAGGGGAAAATAAGCTGGCGGAGGAAGTAGAAATGCCCCTGGAGTCATAAGGGAAGGCAGGATGCCAAGAGCCAGAATTTGGACCATGTCACTGCAACGGTTATATCTTGGGGGACTGATTTGTAAATCCCTTTGTTCAGCACTGCCTTAACTTCAAACAGTTACTGAAAAAAATAGTCATTAAGCAAGAATTACCTGCTTGCATATATTATATTTATATATGCATGTGAAGTCTACCTCCTCCCTCCCTTTCTGGTTTCATGATAATATCTTGATCATATAATCATCGTTATCAAGGATAACCTTAGGAGCCAATTATAGAATTAAATTTTAAAAATTGAGGACAAATATGAACAGAAACTATCAAAGAATTAAAAATGGGGAGGGGAATCAAATTGGATATCAGAACAAATAATGAAAATTGTCAAGAAAGAAACCAGTCAAAAAACACAAAATTCCAGGAAGGAAGCAAACAGTGAGCTTTAAAGAGCTATTACACAAGGAACAAGAAGCAATATTACAACATCTGTAAAGACAACGAAGGTGAAAACAAAAAAAAACAAGGACAATCCTTCAAAAGATCTCCCAAGTCAAAGGGAGGTCCCCTTTAATAGGTACACTAAAGTATGCCAATGGAAATATAATAAACAAATTCAAAGAATATCAAAAACAGATGCAAAAATATATATTAAAATTCTGCAGAGTAAAGATGTCAACATCTATGATATGATTAGAAATTAGAAAAACTTGTCAAACTAGAAGGTAACATTAGATCAACCCTTTGGTCATTCTCAAGTAATGGGAATTGATAGAATACCTAGAGAAATATAGTAAACAAGAAAGAAAAATCAGCCTACATACACATGCCAAAGAAAAAAAGACTTAATGTAATAGAGTGTGCTAATCATTACATGGTAGCCTTAATTTCATATAGTTGCAGAATACAATTCTTAAGATTATACAATGCAGAGTAGATCTCTATAAGGACAGGGAAATATCAGATATTCAAGCTTATTTTTAAGAAGTCCTAGAACATCTCATTGTCCTCATGTGAAACTTACAGGGAAGGAAACAGAAAAGAGATTGCCAGGGAAAATATGTTAAAGTAAATTGGTTCCATGTCAGGAAGAGAGTGGGCAAGATAATATACTCTCTCCATGCATGCAAGCTGAATACACATTAAGAGAAGTGATCAGTCAATCAATCTTTATTACAAACGTACATCAGTCAAACATGAAAGTAAAAACACAAAATAAAAAGCTCTACATAGTTTGTAAACACACAATATAAAAAGTACAGATGATATAAAATGTCAAAAAGGCGGGGTGGAAACATTAGAACGGTGATTATATAATATTTATAGATAAATATTATATTTACTAGGTTACAGAGCACCCTAATATGGCAAATTAGGTGCACTTTGAATCTAATCTATAATGTTGAAGTCCAACATTAGAGCCAGAAATCATCATCCAACAAATTTTGAGCCCAACCACACAAAATGTGGCAAAGTTTTAAATTTTAACTGGTTTTGTATATGAAAGCAATAGACTGATGTAAATTTATTCTATGCACCTTTGGTATTTATGTATTAGTGGTAAAATTAGATGAATACAAATATGTGTGTGTGTGTGTGTGTGTGTGTGTGCGTGTGCGTGTGTGTGTGTGTGTGTGTGTGTTCTGTATTTCTGTGTGTCCAGTAAGATTGGGAAATGACTGCTGTCATGGTTGGGAGTAACTTCAACAATCTTAACACATTAACCCCTAAGAGACAACATAGTAAAAAACATTATGGACCCAGATAAGTACTGTAGGTGAATTCAGCTAGCTGGTCACTTTGAAGGACGCCATTTAGAATGAGAAAGTTCAGCCTGAAGATTGTTTAAGACAAGCATAAATCCACAAAATTTGATCTCTCATCTTTTGAAAAAGGCGCCATCTGTCAGTCTCAGGTTAGGGAGTGAATGCCTGTTCTGTGTTTATAAAGTGTGGTAATTGAGGCTCAACCTAGCATTGAGATCTTCTCCCAGCATTACAAATGCTTTGGATTCAATAGTAGATTGAGTTGCCAGTTCAATCCCAAGGCTGTGATTAATGATTTCTGCCTCATTGGTGCAGGGCATTGCCAACAGAGCACAGTGGTTTTAATTATATTAACATTGCCATGGCATTGGGTTTGAGTCGGAGGGTGGGAGTGGGAGAGGCCTAGACAGAACACACAAGGTGTTGGAAATCAGGACATTCAGACCACCTTTGGCTCTTCCAGGCTCTGTTCCATGCTCAGCCCCAATTGAAAATGATTTGCAAACTTTGAGTTCACTACCAGTCCATGTTGCCTGTATTCCAATGACATCACAAGGAGTGGAATTCAGTAAGGCAAAGTATTCCTGATTGTACAAACTACACAGCAGCTTTTTGGGTTAGAAGGGTAACCTTATGCTGATCACTTGGATGCCAAGTAGTTGTGCTGCAAACCCATGGTTGGGCAGGTAACCTTTGCAGGGGCAATAGTTTCACCTTAACCAATGAGAAAGGTGGCTGTAGATGGCTCCTGCTATAGGAAGGAAGGATAAATACTGACAAATTCTTGATTTCCCCTTTCTTCCATTTATTGGGCCATCAGGTCTCTCTCTTTCTCAGAAGGGATCAGGGAAGCTTGTAGTTCAGGAAAGGAAGTTGGAAGAAGCATCAAGTTTTCATGCATTATTTATTGTCTTAAGCAATAAAAATAATCTAGGAATCTTTTAGGTGATAAAAATTCAGTTGGAGATTGGGTATAATTATATTTTATTCTATGTTTTTCATTTTATTATCATTTTATCTGTCCAATTATACTAGTTCTTGGTTACATGTGATTACAAACAGAAATAATATGAATAAAGTATAAATTAGGACAATGATGGTGATCAATTATTATATGATAGTCTTTTCTCTCTTTCTGTGAATAAACTGCACACTAAATTCTGAGTCAGTGCAAAAAGAACAGCAAAATAGCAATTACCAGCAAGCAGAGATCCTATCTCTTTATCAGTGGAATCTTCCTACAATGGAAGAAGAGTAAGGGGGACAGTTTTCCTGTGAATCATGTTCTTAACCCATGTTTTCCCCAAAATAAGACTCAGACTTATATTTTGGGGACTCCAAAATAAGCACTAGGGCTTATTTTCTGGGAAACACAATTTCAAGGTGATTGCTCCAGCTTGCACGCCCCTCCCCCTGGTACATGCACAAGAGGCAGCAAGCTCATGGGAACCAAAAATATCCAGTAGTCCCTTGGTCAGCGCATTTTGGGGCTTCATGGGAGGGAGATGATCCGAATGCGATGCAAAGGCCACGAGAAAGCCGAGAGTCACTGGGCACAGTCTTTGCGTGGTGGCACTAGCAGCACACAAAGGGAGAGGCATGGGGTGGAAGTTAGGTGATCTGGATGTGCCATGCAGACTACAGGCAAGCCGAGAGACGTGAAGATTGGCCTCCTGCAGCCGCCTGCCTGCTCCAACCCACCGACTCTCAGCTTTCCCATGGCCCATGCAGCACATCCGGATCGCATGCTTTCCCCTATCTCTGCCTCCGCCTCCTGCTACGACTGGGAATCAACTCACCTGCATTGCACGGGCTGCACTATTGGCAGACACCATTGGCCTGTGCATGCTTGCCTCCTCCTGTGCTGGCCATGCCCAACCCCCTTATTTTTGGGCTAGGGCTTATTATTAGGCACCTGCTTAAAATCAGGGTAGGGTTTATTTTCTGGGTGGGCTTATTTTCAACAAACTCTGAAACAAGGCCAGAAGGCCTCTGGGATGGGGACAAGATGCAGATGTGTCTCCAAGTTGGATTGATATCAGATAGAGATTGTCTGTGACTTATTTTACTTATAGATCAGTCATTGGGATTATATAGATTCCTTGAATATTGCTGGTGTGGAATTCTCATCATTGTCACAATTATCACCATTAGTTTCCCTGCCTTTCTCTATGTTTGAGAGGATAGTATGTGTCCAAATCAAAGGAGAGACAATTGTGTGAAATTGTTTGGGAGTCGAACAGTTCATGGGTACTGGATTTCCTTATCATTGTGCCATGGCTTCTTTTAAGTATATCCAAGTCAATGGGCTCCAAAATCTAAAGCTAAGAAAGTCAACATAACAACACAGGATCCTAGATACTACACACACACACATACACATACATACCAGGGGTGGGATTCTACTGGTTTAGCCCTATTCTGGCAAACCGGTAGCTCTGAAGCTGTGAGCGAACCAGTTCACTCCGACCTTCAAGTGGGCCTGCTCGCCTGTCCCGGGCTATACTCACCTATATTTCCTTGTTTTTTAGCTCAGCTGATAGGTGCAGCAGAGTGGATTGCTACGCCTCAGCTGTTTTCCTGTGGACTGTGCATGCGCAGCGCACATCAGGCACGTCAGGCGCTTGTTTGTTCAGCTAACCGGTTGTTAAACTGGTAGGATCCTACCCTTGATACATGCACACAAAATCCTTCACAAGCTAATATTCACTACTCACCATTACACCACTCTTTCCCACTGCTACTACATCTCTTACTATTGCTCCTCCAACTACTACTTCTTGCAAGTCCTACTCTTTATACCTGTTTCACACTGCTTTATTCCCATACACAAATACATCTCCTTCCCTCTCTCCTATGTACTAACATCCCCAGCTGCCTCTCAGCACAGTATGGGTGCTGGCTGTTTTCTAGGTAGTCTGCCCTCCCACACACTACATCACTGGGAGGGTTTGAATCACAGTAGGGTGTCAAAACTTTGGGCATTGTGGTCTCTCTTCCAAATCTTTATGTTCTGTACTTATACATTTAATTTCCTCATTCATTGAGTGCCTAGACAATTGGCTGGTGGCTATCTGCAGGGAAGTGACTATTTGCTGATACAAACTAAAATATTCTCAAAAACTTTGCTCACAGTAATTATGTAAGTCTGGCACAGAAAGCTACCTGGTTGAATGAGCTTGATATTTCTTCTTCGTATACAATGAAAACTTTTCAGATCAATTGATCTCTGACAGTGAGGCATGAAAGGCACAGCAACGCCATCTGTGGCACTTCTGATGGATTTTAAGAGGAATTCAATTCAATTCAATTCAATTTATTATATTTATATGCCACCCTTTTCCCCCGAAGGGGACTCAGGGCGGCTCACAACTCAAACCAGGGAAGGGGAATACAGTTGTTCTTTCTATACTACATGATATTTATTAGCTGTGTGAATTATTTCCAAATGCCCTATTAATCGCCACAAGGCAAGCTGCTGAGATATTAACAGGACCAACTTCTGTTGGACTTTTAACTTGTTTATTATCTATCTACTTCAGACAGTGGCTTGGGCTGAAGCTTTGAGAGCCAGGGAGGAAGCTTTGAGAGCCAGGGTGGAAGCTTTGAGAGCCAGGGTGGAAGCATGTCTGTGCTATCATATTCCTTGGAGGTGAGGGGAAAGTTGAAGATGTGAATGTGTTACTCACAGTTGGTGCTGCCACTGTGGTCAAGAGAGAGGTGTTGATTCTCCTCTGTTTCTCTGCTTTATTGGACCGGGCCAGAAGCATTACTGGGACTGGGCTGGATTATTTTCTTGCTTCTGGATGGCATTTTTAGGCTGTAAATATTGAGCAAAGAAGCAGGGAGGCCAATAGATGTCAGGATTTTCTTTCAGGGGCTGCTTGTTTGTCACCATCTTGATTTTTTTCTTGAAGGAGGCTAGTTTGAAAGAAGATGAGCAGTTTTAAAGCTGCAGAAAGAGTTTTAATAATCTGTACAGGTAATCCTCAAATTACAAACCTAATTGAGCCTGACCATTACAGTTGTAAATCAGGAGGTGTTCAATGAATTGCTTCACTTAATGAGTTCCTGTCCCTGCTCTCCCCAATGCATTTATTAAATGAATGCAGGGGTTGTTAAGTATAAAATAGGGTACCTTAGGGGTGGGGGAAACCCTAGTGCAGGGTGGTAGCCAGAGGTGGTATTCGGCCAGTTCACACCAGTTTGCCTGAACCGGTGGCAGAAATTTTGCCCAGTTCGGTGCACCGGTAGCAATGGCCAGCTGTCATGCCCCCGAACTGGTCCCTCTGTTTCTGGTTGCTCACCCCACCTGCCTGGCTGCTGCTCACTCACCCTGTTGCTTTGCATACCAGCTCTCAAAGAGGAGGAGGCTGGCTGCAGGCCACTAAAAAGTCCTCCAGTCGGTAAAAAAGCTGCTGCCATTGCTGCCATTTTCTTCGCGCATACGCATCCAATTGCTTGCAAGTCCAAGTGGTTCTCAAAGAGGAGGTGGCTGGGAGGCTTCTTTGCCAGCCAGCCACTTCCCAGCAGCAGCTGGGAGCCATCGAAAACTCTGGTCAGCTTGCCTTCTGGACTCTGGACCAGCCGCCATGGAAGGTAAGCAACAAAGAGGTGGGGGGGGAGGAAGAAGGGAAATGGGGGCGACTAGCAAAGGGAAGGTGTGGATAGATAAAAAGGATAAAAATCCTTTAAAAATTCCTATCTTTTCCTGTGGGTGTGGCTAGGTGTGGGGTCCATGTGACTGAGTGAGCATGGGCATGAGTGATGTCAAGTTGGCCATGCCCACTCAGTCACATTCCTACCCCACCTAGCCACGCCCACTGAACGATAGCAAAAAAAAATGGAACCCACCACTGGCACAAGCCCACCTGTCTACAGTCTCCCAAAAGCTCCCCCACCCCTGGATGTACCCCATGCTCAGCTTCCTGCATCTTGGCATCCCCACTTGAGTCTGCTCCTCCCCATCTCCCACCCTAGTCACCTATTGCTCACTTACCTTTCAAAGATCTCCAGAACCCAGAAATTTGGGACGCGGAAGGAAGACAGGGTGCTCCAGTGTCCGGCCAGGTGGCAGATTTCCACAAGTCGACCTTCTCAACTTTTCCTCGCTAGCTCTAGAGAAGGCTACTGTTGGTAAAAGCAAATAAATGTAGAACCAAATATATTTCTTTCCCTAATTTATTATTTGGTTTTGAACTTGTGTAATGCCTGATCCCTATCTAAGAATAGTAAATGATATTTCAAGTTCAGTTGCTTCACATAATTTATTCTGGGATACAAAATCTATATAGAATGGATGCCATTTGTTTCTACTGAGTTAATAGACACTTCAATAGTATACTTCGATTTCTTAGCAGAAATCAAAGTGAAGCGCGTGTGAAACGAACCAGTATCAACACCAGTAGGAATCCACCCCTGATAAAGATGTCTTAATTTTAAAATAAATAAATAAATAGAAAGTCAGCATATTGCAAATCACACTGTAGGGTCTTTGGTATTCACTGAGCTTGGTTGTTTCCTTGCAAACATTTCATTACCTGTCTAGATAACATTTTTGATGCTACAAAGAAGTGGGCTTGGTCTCTCTGCCATCCCTTTCTAGCACTAAAGATGTTATTTAACTGGGTAATGAAATGTATGCAAGAAAAGCTCAGAGAGCATTAACAATTCCGTAATTCAACCCTGGGCAACCCTGCAGTCTCAAATATATTTCTTGGTCTCACTTAGAAGAATTATTATAAGAGAAAAGCAATAGGACTTTGCAATGCTAAGCCTGGAGGTTAAGTCCACGATGGGAGAGCAAAACACCAAGATAGAAATAAACTGGCATGACAGATAACCATCCTGGGAAACTTGAAAAGATGGCTGGAGATAACTAGTTTTCTTTTTGGCATATGAAGATTTTGTAATTAATTATGGCAATGATATTGTAAGATTGCCTAAATCATTATCTTAAAATTCAAAATGTATTCATTAACCATCACCCCCAAACGGGAGACTGAACATCATATTAGATAAACAGAAGTAAAACAGTAGGAGAAGGACTGGCAGAGCCAGTGGGGGGAGTTAAAAGATGCATCAGAATAGAATCATTACATAATCATAAGCAAACTAAATCCAATTGCTCCCTGAATGCTGTTTGTACCTTATCCAATTTTAACCATGTGCTGATCATCACTTGGGAAGATTTCTGTTTATAAACTTTTAGCAATAAACCAGTGAATTTGAACCTTTGTGCATGGATTTAGTATTTTGCATCTGACATTAATCACTTCAATTCAACATAAAAATTAAAACAATGGAAGCAACTGGCATGGCATCTCACCCACAAGCAGGAACAGCAGCTAACCAAGCAACAGTGGATACTGTCTTGTACCAACCGTCAAGATGGTGTAGAGAATGAAGTGTGTAATTTGACAGCAATGGTGCTACAGCTAATACAACAGATGCAGAATTTAGCACAGCTGGCAACATTGGTATCCTGGTGCCTACAGCAGCTCTGGTAATATAGCCTGCGTTGCAGTGAAATCATGGACGTTTGTCAGAAAGATTTAAAGACGAATTAGAAATGATGAAAATCTTCATAGGTCAATGTGAGCTGGTTTTGGGTAGAATTCCAGAATGACCGGTCATAAGTCTCCTTCATATTGAGTCTATGGACAACCTCAGTCGCTCAATGGGCACTTCCAATCATCAGAGGAAATGACATGATTATGGATAGTTATCAGAACTTCACAGTCAACTTCAAGGGCCACTTTGGAGATCTAAGAGAGGTTTCAGTGACCTCATAGGCGGGAAGAAGGGATTGCAGCATTAGTGGACTTTGTGGTAATACCAATCCTATACACTTTGTAATAGTCAAACTTACAAACTTATCCTCACAGACACTCTGGATACACCAATGAAAATATAAATGATAAATGTCAACTTTTGAAAATGTGTCCAATTACACATGCCACAACCCCACTTCAGATATCAGTAGCCCAGCATACTGAATTGTTAACCTGTATGTCATGAGACACATTTTACTTTACAATTTGTCTTGGGATCAGAGCAGCTGAAGCTTCCCAAATCCCACGATAAAATGGGAGGCCAGAACATTTTTACTGCCACAACTTGCCAACTTCATGGTGTCCAAACAGCAGATTCTGCACCAACTGGTAGACAGTGCCAAAGAGTGAAATGCAGATTTCACAGATGTATTTGGGAATGAAGAAGCAGCAGTCTTTCCCCCAACTTTCCCCAGTGATTATGCTGTAGACCTGGCTCAGGGGGCTAAAATACCCATTAAAAGATAGAATACTATGTCAGCTAAAGAAGTGTCAGTTTTGAATAAATAAATGTAAAGGTAAAAGTTCCCTCGCACATATGTGCCAGTCATTCCCAACTCTAGGGGGCAGTGCTCATCTTTGTTTCAAAGCCGAAGAGCCAGCACTGTCCGAAGATGTCTCCATGGTCATGTGGCCGGCATGACTAAATGCCGAAGGTGCATGGAACGCTGTTATCTTCCCATCAAAGTGACCACTTTTTTTCTACTTGCATTTTTACATGCTTTCGAACTGCTAGGTTGGCAGAAGCTGGAACAAGTAATGGAATTGGAATTGGAATTGGAATTGGAAATTGGAATTGGAAAAGTTTATTTATAGGCCGCCCTTTTCCCTGGGGGGACTCAGGGCGGCTTACAACTCATAGGGAAAGGGGATACAAACAATGTCACATAGGCACAATACATAATTAAAAAGAACACAACATTCATACCATTTGGGTGGGGATGGATTACAATCTTTAGCCCCAGGCCCCACGGGATAGTCAGATTTTAAGGGCTGCGCGGAAGGTCTGGAGGGTGGTGAGGGTACGAATCTCCACAGGGAGATCGTTCCAAAGGGTCGGAGCTACTACCGAGAAGGCTCTCCTCCGCGTGGTTGCCAGTCGACACTGGCTGGCAGATGGAATCCGGAGGAGGCCTAATGGGAGCTCACTTCGTTATGCAGTACTAGGGATTCAAACTACCGAACTGCCGACCTTTCTGATCCACAAAGGGATCAGTGGCTAAGATGCTGAGCTTGTTGATTTGAATTAGTATGTTGATTTTAACCTTCAAAAACCAGCAAGTGGCTATTTTCTTTTTGATACTTAAGAAGCCAGACCCAAACAGGGAGTTTCCCCTGAGAACTTGACTACAAAGCCCTTAACGCTGTGAGCGTGAAGGTCCATCACTTGCTTTTTCATGCCTAACAAAGTGACACTTTTTAACAGAATTTCCAAAATGACCCTTGTAATTATGGCATATTATTTTATGCTCTTGAGTGGAACCACTCACCGAACCTTTGATATTGTAGAAAATGTTTCTACAGCACCTAGAGAGTTAGCTATCTCTTCTATCTGGTCTCTTATATGTAGAACAGGACCATTTGAGTCTGAGATGCTGCAAAATAAAATTAAAAAATAGGTATTACAGATTTGGATTTGAAACCATTTTTCTGAACATGTTTCATGATGAAATAGGTTTACCTGTGGATACATAAACACTGGCCACAGAAAAGCACAGCAAAATTCTTACGATAGAAGAGCTTAGGAATTTCACTCTTTTTTGAGGTTAAAAAAAAGGGGGACATTAAAGGCCCTTAATGAAGTAGGAGTTACAGACTTGCTGTGTACAGGTAGTTCTTGTTTATCGACCATAATAGGGACCAGCAATTTCATCACTAAGTGGTGTGGTTATTAAGTATGATATCCCATGACCACAAATTACAATTTCCTGCTGGCTTCCCCTTTGACTTTGGTTGTCAGAAACAACTATGAAGGTTGCCAATTGTAATCATGTCACTGCAGGATGCTGCAACAGCTGAAGGTCAGTCATCTCTTTTTTTCCATGATGTAATTTTGAATGGTTGATGAATAAGCAGATGGTGAGCAAGGACTGCATGTATTTTAGATGTTCAGAGATCAGTTTCAGATATTCCTGAATAAAATGTCAAACAGAAGAAACCAGAAAATACGGTGAGAAGTAACAGCAAAAGAGTTGCACAGGTATAGTGAAAGCAAAGCAGGTGAAACCAGTCTACAAGGAAAATTACCTCTTAGTCATGTGGAATTCCTGGTAATTTATTTCACCAGTGCTGTCATCACTCTTCCAGTGAGTTTTTTATGTAATATAAATGACTATTTACTATTTTGAAATTTTTGTAAGGCTCATCACATTAACTACCTACAACAAAATCCTAACTAAACATCTCAATTGATCCAGTAGGGCAGTGGTCTCCAACCTTGGCAACTTTAAGACCTATGGACTTCAACTCCCAGAGTTCTGGGAGTTGAAGTCCGCAAGTCTTAAAGTTGCCAAGGTTGGAGACCACTGCAGTAGGGCATCTTCCCAATTCCACCTATCAGATCTTGAGGGTAAAGTTTCTAGTCCCCATTCTATTGTAGGGATCTTTTTCAGAACTCAAGTGCTGCAAGCAATACAAATATGCACAATAACACATACAGAGGTTGGAAGCCGAATGATTGTGGATTGACCTTGGTTAGGTTCTCTTTTTTGTACTGGTTTTATAAAGCTTGTTTTTGCTGTTCTGGTTTCTCAGGCTAAATTAGCCAACCATATTAACAGAGTTACAATCTGCCAATTGGTTATACATCCATTAACTAAAAGGAACAGACAAATAAACAACAAAGAAAAGCACAGTAAACACAATTTTGGCATGCTGGTATCATGGAGTAGAACTGTGACTGTAACTGTCTCCAAAGGACTGAGTCTTTTTCCAAATGGCATTTAAAAATAGGTTTCTTGTATTAATTTTTTTTAAAAAATCTTTTTGTTTAAAGTTTCCTTCACTCTACACTTTTCTTATTCTTAAATGTGTTATATCAAGATGATGAGGCATATCAATCCTATCTCTACAGTTTTCCCCCCCAAACACCATCACTCTGTTAACAAATAATTCTCTCAACACTGTCAAACGATTCACTAAGGCTACATTACTATTACTATTAATCCCTTCATTGTTTCTATCACCCATCTCCTCCCACTTATGACTGCAGGACTGTAACTTTGTTGCTTGTATCCTTACGATTTATATTGATATTGATTGTTTCCTGATTGCTTATTTGTACCCTATGACTATTATTAAGTGTTGTACCTTATGATTCATGACGTCTTTTCTTTTATGTACACTGAGAGCTTATGCACCAAAAACAAATTCCTTGTGTGTTCAATCACATTGACCAAGAAAGAATTCTATTCTATCTGAAATATTAGTAATCCATGGCCAAGGGCATTCACAATGTTGGTCACTCAGTTCAAAATGTTGGGCACAACTAGGCAATCAAAGCCTGCCTCTTTTTAACATGCAACACACCCAGTGCATGGATGTAAACGTGGTTGCCAATCAATGTGTTGCAGATTCCCTCTTTCCATAGCACTCCAGTAATTTTGGGGTTGATTTTTTTTTCATTATTGAAATAATGAGACTTTTTAAAAAAATGTGGTGGTATGTTCTGATCAATGTTTCCTCTAAGGTGTGCGGCTGCGCGGCCACGCATGTAGTAAGAAAACACCGCGCAGCAGTTTCCAACTGCCACATCGTGATTTCTAATGTCACAGGCTCCGGAAGCTGAGGGACCTCAGCTTTTCTGTCCTGGTTAGGGTTAGCACGGGCGCAGAGGGTGGGGACGGCAGCAGGAGCTTATGTGGCATGGCCAGTCTCCTAGGATCTCCCACTGCGCCACTCAAACTACTGTCAGTTGCCCCATGTTCAGCAAAGCAAGCACAAGGAGGTCCTTTGCGGGCAGCTAGAACTGGCCGCCTGAAAAAGGACCTCCCCGGGCTTGTTTTGATGAGCACAGGGCAACTGACGGTAGTTTGCGCTGGCTGTGCCCGCTCAAACTACCATCAGTCGCCCCATGTTCAGCAAAGCAAGCCCAGGGAGGTCCTTTGTGGGCAGCCAGTCCTAGCTGCTTGCGCCTGGCGCTCTGGCTAAACTGAAGCCCTAAAGCCACAGCCGCCACTGGAATAACTGCTGCCACCACCTCCTCCTCCTCCAACAGCACTGCCGGATTTGCCGCCCAGTGCTGCGGCTGAGGTAAAGCCACCAAAGCTCCTGCCAGCACCCCCACTCATGACAGCGACACCTCCACGGAGGAGGAGGCGGCAGCAGGGGCAACCTGGTGTCCAGCTCAGGTACTCCGAATGGAAGGGGAGGCACCACCACTGCCACGGGCGGAGGCGCCAGTGGAAGCTTTGGCGGCTTCACCTCAGCCGCAGCGCCGGGCGGCAAATGCAGTGGTGCTGTTGAAGGAGGAGGAGGAGGAGGAGGAGGAGGAGGAGGAGGCAGCAGCAGTTATTCTGGTGGCGGTGGGGACTCATCGGCATCTTCAGCAGTGGCCCTGCCCCCAGTGAAAAAACTAAAGATGGAGCAGATCCAGGTTGATGATGTCGCCGCAGCTGCCAGGTCCGGTCGGAGGTAGCCAGAGCGGCACCAAGGCGAAAGAGCAACATGACTGGAGGAGGAATTCTGGGAGTTGAAGTCCACAAGTCTTAAAGCTGTCAGGTTTGAACACCCTGGGGGGGGATTCTAAAAAGTTAGGGGTGGAAGTGTCTTGTAACTTGACAGCTTTAAGACTTGTGTGCTTCAAATGCCAGGTTTCTGAGCCAACATGACTGGAGGAGGAATTCTGGGAATTGAAGTCCACACGTCTTAAAGCTGTCAAGTTTGAACACCCCTGCAGTTTTTTTCTAAACATTTTTCTAAAGGGTTAGGAGGGGCAAGGGTCTTGTAACTTGACAGCTTTAAGACTTGAGTGCTTCAAATGCCAGAGTTTCTGAGCCAACATTTTGGTTGCTAAGCAGGAGCATTGTTAAGTGATACTAATATTATATAACACTTTTAATTAAGCAGGTACCTTGAATAAACATAACTTTGAGTTTCAAATAATACTGATTTTGTTGTTGTCTTAGATGACATCTGTGAAAAAAATTCAGGTGCTCAGGCATGAAAATGTGCCACTCAAACACTATACTTTTCTGCTCACACTGAAAAAAAATTAGATGGAACATTGGTTCTGATTATTAGCTGTTTTGATATTTATCATTTAGAAGGTTCATACAACGAATAACAGTGAGGTCTGGTTGTTGCCAAATTTAGATAACACCCTGGAGACTAAGCAGCATTCTCCTTCAGACCAGATGTAAATTCTATAATTCACCTACAGAGTCACAGCAACATGTTTTCTTCCCGTACTGAGATGGAAGGAAGATATATTGGTATAAAAAATACTCCCCTCTTGGCCAGCTTTTTACTATGTTTCAAGCAAGGGACCTGTTAGCATTGCTGTTCATGCAGAAAATGGTGCAGGATATTCTTAAGGAAGATAAGGATTTTAGGACTGACAGCCATGCTAACATGTTTTTCTCCCCTGGAATGAAAGGAACGTTGTTTTTTTAAAAATGTTCCCATAATCTCCACTATCCACGTGGCCAATGAGTAAACAATTCATATTTATTCTGAAACTGTTATTTGAAAAGAAGCTGTGAATTTTGCCTTAAATATCAGTACTGTAATGGATGTCTGTAGTTTCACTTCTATGCACATTTTTTTCTTTCAATCAACATTTTGATTTACAAGCACTTAACTTTTAAACTTTTTTTAAAAAATGGAAACAGTACAATATCAGTTCAATACATTCACTGTAACATTAGCAGAATGGCCGTGGGAGATGGGGGAGCAACATCTTACAACAGCTGGAAAAGTGTTATGTGCCATTGAGCATCTCAAGGCCATTGCAATTCCGAATACCTATAAAATAATCAGTCATGAATCAAGAATAACCTATATTGCTTTCTTTAATATATTAATTGAAGGAAGGCACATCTTTAAACTCAGCATTGCTGCTGGTATACATGCTGGCTAAAATTGATCTCATAAATTTATTCTGGACTGCTTCTAACTTTTCCATGGATTGGATGGTGGGATAGTTCATAATTTTACTTGTTTACTGAACCAGGGGTGGGTTCCAGCCAGCACTACTGTAGGTTCATTCATGGGCTCACTGCGCCCACGTGCTCAGTACAATAAAAAATATTTCTGCGCATGCGCAGAAGCAAAAAACAGGATGGTGGTGTCTATGGCACCACCGGAGAAGGAGAACTGGTTCGGGGGTGTGGTAGGCCTGGGTCACTGCCAGTTCCAGCAACTCAGGCTGCCAAACCACTACCATTTCGGCTGAATCATTCCAAGCTGGTAGGAACCCACCACTGTACTGAATCCCATATTTGGGTCCTATATGTCAACTTGTTTTCCTCTAGAACAGGGGTCCCCAACCATGTGGGAACCGGCCTGCACAGACAGTGAGCAATGGGAGAGCGAGTGAAACTGAAACCATTGTCCCTGCACCCCAGTCCGTGGAAAAATTGTCTTCTACAAAACTGTTCCCTGGTGCCCAAAAGGTTGGGGACTCCTGCCCTGGAGGATCCTCAGCACAGCTGCAGTAACTGGCCTGCTTTTGAATAGAAGGAAAAGCAAATGGCTCTCATTTATCACATAGCTGTTGTTGCTAATGCTACAGATGACTTTCATGATAGTATTTCAATCAACTAGATACCCAAACACTATGCTGTAAAGGATCGAAGGATGGACGAGACGTGAGGCGTCAGAGGTACGTTAGAATAGCAATTTATTCAAACAGAGCAAGAACTATATACAAGCAGGAATTCAGAACCTCGCCCTGCTTGACAGCTATTTATACAGAGCTGTCAAGCAGGGTGACCAATGGGAGTGCTCCTGGCAGCCCACGCTCAGCCAGCCGCACTTTAGCCAATTAGGCACGGCTTGGCTGTTGCCGGCTGTCAGTCGTAAGTCGAGGACCTGCGGCCGGTTGCAAGTTGAGGACTTTAGGACCGGTTGCAGGTTGAGGACTTAGCACTCCTTCCCCCTTAGTGGGGGCGCATGCGGAAATGTTGCGCATATGTACTCGTTGAAGTAGGCAGGTCGGCGGCAGACACGCCCCGAGTGCCTCAGTTCAGGAAGCGGCATCAGAGAGGTAAGATGTCCCTGTTGCAGCTCCTCCCTGAAGGGAGGGTAGCTCCAGGTGATGTCATCCAGGCCTGCTTCAGAGGGTGGATCCGAAGACACCGGTAGGATGGGGCGAGGGAGCGCATCTGTTGGAGGTGGATTTGAGTACAACTGCCAGTAGGCAGCATCTTGGTAGGCGAGGCCTGATTGGGGGAAGGCCTCAGGATGGGGTAAACCAGAAGGGGCAAGCACGGAAGGAGTTGGCAAACGGAACGGTTGCCAGAAGGCGGTAGCAGGGCAGGAGAGGCCTGACTGGGGGAAGGCCTCACAAGGGGTTGTAACTGCGGGCACGGCGGTATAGAGGCCGGCTGCTGGGCAATGGTGGCTGGGCTTGACGGGCCGGTTTGAGAGGAGGCCTCAGATGGTAGGCAGTGCCTCAATTGATCCACATGGCACCACCACTCAGTGCCATCTGGAAGATGGACCCTGTAAGAACAGGGACCAGTTATTGTGGTGATGGTGGCAGGCACCCACCTTGGATCCCCGGAATAACTCCTGGTCCATACAAGGTCCCCATCCCTGAAAGTGCAGGGAGGGGGCCCCAGGTTGCCAGGCTGTTCCCCAGAATAGAGAGGGTGCAATCTATCCAGGGTAGTCCGCAGGCGCCCGCCCATCAACAGCTCAGCAGGGCTTTTGCGTGAGATAGGGCAAGAGGTAGAATGTTGAGCCAAAAGGTAAGAAGCCACCCTTGCTGGCCAGTCACCCCGGTCCATCCTGCCCAAGGCTCTTTGGCCGAGTGGACTGCTTGTTCCGCCTGGCCATTGCTAGCCAGATGGTAAGAGGCGACAGGCGCATGGCGGATGCCCTGTGTGGCCAGGAATTCCTGGAATGTCGTGGATGCAAATTGTGGCTGTTGTCAGACACGACAATGTCCGGCAAGCCATGGGTGGTGAACAGGCGCTGCAAGGCCTGCACAGTGCTTTCTGCTGTGGTAGATAACATTAGGACGAGTTCCACCCAGGAGAGTAAGCATCCACAACCACCAGGAACACCTGGCCGTGGAATCGGCCTGCAAAGTCTAGGTGCAGCCTCGACCAGGATCCCCTAGGCACCTCCCACTCCCAAGGGGTGCAGAAGGTAGAGCAGGGCAGGACAGCTGGCACAGGGTACACCAGGCCACCTAGGTAGTTATTTCGTCATCCAAATGGGGCCACCAGACATAGCTCTGAGCGAGCGCCTTCATGCGCGCTACACCTGGGTGGTCCCCATGGAGGCGAGTAAGCACCTGATGGCGGAGGGCTGGGGGAATAATGACCCTGTCCCCCCACAGAAGGCACCCACAGTGTAGTGACAGCTCCAACTGGCGGGCCTTGAAGGGGCAGAAGTCTTCCGAAATCCCACCCATAGGCTAGCCCCTCAGGACCCAAGCCATGACCTGGGATAGGACAGGGTCGGCTCTCGTGTGGGCCGCCACATCAGTGGCTGTCAGTGGCAGATCTAGGGAAGCAATAGACAGGACTGAGAGGCAAGGAACTGGCTGTGGGTCAGTGACGGGGGGCAGCAGCTGAGGGCATCAGCATGCCCCAGCTGCTTGCCTGGACAGTACCTCAGCATATATGAATATGCACTAGGAACTCCATCCAGCGGGTCATCCAAGGGGAGAGAATGGGAGGGGTTGGATGGTCACTGGCCAGAAGTCCAAGGAGAGGCTTGTGGTCGGTGAACAGTGTGAAATGCCATCCATACAGATAATTGTGGAACTTTTTAATCCCGGACATGCAGCCAGAGCCTCCTTGTCGATCTGGGTGTAGTTCCTCTCTGCCAGAGAGAGTGTCCAGGAATAAAAAGCTATGGGGACTTCAGAGCCATTGGGAAGGACATGGCTCAGGACAGCCTCCAGACCAACGGGATAGGCATCACATGCCAGCGTCAGTGGTAGCCTGTCACTATATTGGACTAGGAAAACCGCTGACATAAGCATGGCTTTGACAGCGTGAATGCATGCACTTCGTGGCTGCCCCAGCACCAGGCCACGGATCAGTCGAGCAACTGATGCAGCAGCTTGGCTAATGATGCCTTGTGTGGCAAGAATGGCACGTAAAAATTTAAAAGACCGAGGAATGCCTGTAGCTCCACCTTGGAGGCAGGCGTTGGGGTGTTCATTATGGCCATGACTTTGGAGGGGGTAGGGTGGATGCCCTGGGCATCTATTCAGAAACCCAGGAATTCCACCCTAGGCACAGCAAATGAGCATTTGCTGCACTTTAATTTTAAACCCGTGCCCCTGAAACAGTCAAGGACCTTCCGTAACACTTCGATGAGCCCTGAGCGGCTGTTTGCAACGATCAGGACATCATCAAAGTAGAGGACGATGCCAGGGAGCCCATGGAACAGCCGCTCCATGAGGCTCTGGAAGATCCCCGGGGCAACAGAAATGCCGAATTGGAGGCAGCGGCAATGAAAAGCCCCATGGTGGGTGACGATGGTCTGGGCTGCTGCCGCATCGTCATCCACCAGGAGCTGCTGGTAGGCTTGTGCCATATCCAGTTTGGCAAAGATGCAACCCCGCCCCAAGGAATGGAGCAGGTGCTGCACCACAGGGACTGGATAGGGGTTTGCCTGGAGGCCAAGATTGATGGTCAATTTATAGTCGGTGCAGATCCTGATAGACCCATCGGCCTTGACAGGGACCACTATGGGGGTCTCCCACTTAGAGTGGTTGACGGGCTCTAGGATGCCCTGTGCCAACAATTTGTCAACTTCCGCATCAACCTTTGGCTTCAAGGCAAAAGGCACCCTGCGGGACTTCAGCCTAATAGGGGCAACCTGGGGATCTAGCTTCAGGGAGATAGGGGTCCCCTTATACTTTCCCAGCTTACCATAGAAAACATTAGCGTACTCCGCAATGACGTCTTCAATGCCAGGGGGTGTGTCCACAATGTGATGCACCCCCATCAGTGACAGGCCCAGCGAGGGGAACCAATCCAGGCCCCAACAGGGCCAGCAGCGGTTTCTCAACCACATGGACAGGGAGGTAGCCTTTGAACCCTCCATATTCCACCCTAATAACATAACAGCCCAGGATGGGAATTTGAGTTCCTTGGTAGTCTTTCAATGTGGTGTCCAGTGATGACAGCTGGTCATGTGAGATGCTGGGGCAGAAGGTGGCCCAAGATGGGAGGGAGCAGGAGGACTCAGAGTCGACCTCCATAGTGCAGGGCGACCCTTCCAACAGGAGCGAGACCGTGATCTTTTTGGAGCCGGCCATCGCCTGCCTGCCTGCTCTGCAGGGATGGTAGGAAGGCCCTTGTCAACGGCAAAGCAGTTATCTCTTCTTCACTGCTGGCGGCAGGGCTGCTGGAGGCACAGCTGCGCCTGCTGGCCATATTGTGTGGGGGCATCAGGTTGCTGAGAAAGCGGCAAGGTAGACTGGCAGACCTGAGCCAGGTGGCCTTTTTTATTGTACCTGCGGCACACGGAAGATTTGAATGAGCAAGTGGATCAGGTATGGTTGCCACCGCAACCAAGGCAAGTAGCCGTGGCTTGACAGGCTGGCTGCTGCGGCTAACGCCTGGGCACAATCTATAGGCGGTCCACCTGGTCTTCATCTTCGGGCTCATCCAAAGGCACGAGTTTGTCAATTAGGCAAGCCCTGTGTGGCAGCACTGGCGGCAGCTGGGAACAAGACATCTCCGAAGTGGATTATTCGGACAGTTCCACGGCTCTCGCCTCCTCCACCGCTTGCTGTAGTGTGATTTCGGCACCTTGCCCTGCTTGACAGCTATTTATATGGAACTGTCAAGCAGGGCGACCAATGGGAGTGCTCCTGGCAGCCCGCGCTCAGCCAGCCACGATATAGTCAATCAGGCACGGCTTGGCTTGACTCAGTCGTAAGTCAAGGACTTTAGGACCGGTTGTAGGTCAAGGACTTAGCATATGCCCCTTTGGTCTTTTAGTAAGTGTTGCTATCTTGGCTTTTACTAATTTACTAATTTATATTCAAGTGTTGTTTCCTAGAATAAGGGCAAAATTCTCTTAGAATTCTTCTCAATGGTGTCCACCGAAGCATAGAATTTGCACCATTCCAAATGGCTACTACCCTGAATTTTGCTTCTGTGCCAGAGTTTTCCTAACGTACACCTCTCCCTCACGCAGCATACCAAACCGCTTTGGTCGCATTGATGGATGATCTTTGGAGAGCCAGAGATGAAGGACATCCCTCCATCCTGGTCCTCCTTGACCTCTCAGCGGCTTTCGATACCATCGACCATGGTATCCTTCTGCGACGACTGCGGGAGGTGGGAGTGGGGGGCACCGTGTTACGGTGGTTCTCCTCCTACCTCTCGGACAGGTCGCAGTCGGTGTTAGTGGGAGGGCAGAGATCGTCCCCAAGGCCCCTAAAATATGGGGTGCCGCAGGGTTCGGTCTTATCCCCCCTACTATTTAACATCTACATGAAACCGCTGGGAGAGATCATCCGCAGGCACGGGATCAGATACCATCAATATGCGGACGATACTCAATTGTATCTGTCCGCCCCGTGCCAAATCAATGAAGCGGTTGACGTGATGGACCGGGGGCTTGAAGCCGTCATGGACTGGATGAGGATTAACAAGCTTGTGCTCAACCCGGAAAAGACCGAGTGGCTGTTGTGTTTTCCTCCCAAAGATTTGGCCAATAATCCAACACTCAGGCTGGGGGGTCAAATTTTACACCCCTCAGAGAGGGTCCGCAACTTGGGAGTCCTCCTGGATCCACAGCTGTCATTCGACCATCATATAGCGGCTGTGACCAGGGGGGCATTCGCCCAGGTACGCCTGGTGCACCAGTTGCGACCCTACCTGAACCGGGAGGCCCTCACAACAGTCACTCGGGCCCTTGTGACCTCTAGGCTGGAATACTGCAACGTGCTCTACATGGGGCTGCCCTTGAGGAGCATCCGGCGACTTCAGCTAGTACAGAACGCAGCCGCGCGAGTGATTGCGGGTGCACCCCGATTCACCCGCATTACACCTATCCTCCGCGAGTTGCGCTGGCTACCTGTCGATCTCCGGATGCGCTTCAAGGTGCTATTGATCACCCATAAAGCCCTACATGGCAGTGGATCTGGATACTTGAGAGACCGCCTTCTGCCAATTACCTCCCTACGACCTATAAGATCCCATAGATTAGGCCTCCTCCGCATTCCATCGGCCAGCCAGTGTCGGCTGGCAACCACAAGGAGGAGGGCCTTCTCAGCAGTAGCCCCGACCCTTTGGAACGAGCTCCCCGTGGAGATTCGTACCCTCTCCACCGTCCAGGCCTTCCGCACTGCCTTGAAGAACTGGCTCGCCCGTCAGGCCTGGGGATAAGGATTTCTACCCCGCCCGAATGTTGTATGCATGTTGCTCATTATTTTATTATGTGTTGTTGTCTCAATGTTGTATTTCCCCTTTCCCTGGTTTTCTGTGAGCCGCCCTGAGTCCCCTCAGGGAAAAGGGCGGCCTACAAATGCAAATAAAACCTCTAAACCTCTACCTCCTTAGCCAGCATACGTAGCCTGTTTGTCTGTAAAGTGCTAGAAGAGGCAAGAGAGGCTTACAAGAAATATGCAGATAAAAAGAAGGCCCCTCAAAAGGAATTAAAGTTGGAGACAAAGTATATCTTTCCACCAAGTTTCTGCAATCCAGGCAGCCTTGCAAAAAGTTGAGGCCAAAATACATTGGACCTTCATCAGAGTTATAAACCCAGTGAATGTGGAACTGAAATTGCAGAAAAACTTAAATATATCCACCCAATTTTCCAATGCAGCTTTCTGAAGGTGGCAGTGCCCCATGCCCCACAATGAAATTGCCAATTCCCCCCATATTCTGCAACCCAACAAGACAGACAAAGACTTCAGAGGACAATTAGAACTGCAGAAAAAACCATTACTACCAACTTGTCTTCCATTGAGGACCTGTATACTGCACAAGTCAAAAAGAAAGCTGTGAAAATATTTACAGACCCCTCACATCCTGGACATCAATTGTTTCAACTTCTATCCTCAAAACAATGGAATAGAGCACTCACACCGGAACAATTAGACACAAGGACAGTTTTTTTCCTGAACGCCATCACTCTGCTAAACAACTAATTCCCTCAACACTGTCAAACTATTTACTGTCTGCATTACTATTACTATTAATGTTCTCATCGTTCCTATCACTCATCTCCTCCCACTTATGAATTCTATTCTATTCTATTTTATCCTATTCTATTCTATTCATTGAAGGGAACAACATTTTAAAGTCAAGGAGATTCTTAACTCCTGCCTTCCTATAGGCAAACTACAATATTTGGTTTTATGGAAAGAGCCCCCCCCCCCTCAGATACTGAATGTGCTGATGCTCATTTCGTGCATTTGCCCCATTTCTCTTGCCAATTTCACAACAAATAGCCTGCTAAGCCTAAACAATCATTCTCTTCCCTGCAAGACTGGTCTTTTCCTTGTTTGCTGCCAGCCTGCCATAGCAACATCGGAAAGGATTGGTGCGGTGGGATAAGAGGGAGAGCTAGCATGAGGAATCGAAACTGAGCATCATATCATCCCATGAGAACTGCCAGCTATTCCAAGGAATGCAGAACCACCCAGATCACAAAGACAGGGACTGTTTACCCAAATTATTTGTTAGCACCTAATTGGACACTCTTTGATAACAGGGAGGTGGACAGGAACAAGGGAAAGTTAGTCATATGCTTTGTCCACAAAAATCTCAGATCCAGTTTCACTTCTTCTATAATTACTTGGCTTTAGTAAAGTATACTTGGGCTAACCATGGGCCTGAGAGTCTTTCTTTTCTAACTGACCAAGTTCCAATGGTTGACAAAAGCTGTATTAGAAACAGTAGCCAAGACTTAAGAAAATGGCAAGCTAATAGAAATCAGTGTTTATATAGAATTATGCTTGCTGCTTATTATATTAAAAATAAATTCCAATGAATTGCTTCAGTTACTATAAAGTAGATGCCTGTCCAGGGCAAACATTGTTTCCCTAGCAATAATAAACAAGAATCTATCAAAGAATTTAATTATAGAGTAAGAAATAAGTGAATGATCCTGTCCTACAGGTAGGATAGGAAAATTCCTGTATGAATAACTGGTTTCACAATAATTTCACATCTCTTTGTTTAGCACAATTGAATATTAACAACAAAAAAATCTCCTGCAATTAGCATATAGCAAAGGAGATCCACCCTTCAAACTAAGTTCAAAAACTCAGGTCAGAAAGCTGAAAACCCCTTTAATGGCAGTACTAAAGTAAAAATCTGCTCCAGATTTATCCACATTACTATAAGCTAACATCCTTCTGAGAACATATGGGCCATATAATATCCTGTGAACATGAACTGACAAGCAGTGTATTACTCACTCAAACCCATCAGCTAGAACTATTGACGCTAATTGTCTGCATTTCCTAAAATTCAGACAACATCCTCCCTTCAATAATATGTGGTGATATCATAAAAGCATGTAGGAACACACTATATTCTGCATTCTCTCTTGACCTTCTTTAGACTGCAAATAAGTTCCATGAATCACCAACTAGAAAACTCCATTTTATAATTCTATGTCCTTTGCAGCTAGAAAACAATGGCTGCAGGCTATTTGTGAGGCATTCATTCATTCATTCAATTTCTATAGCCACCCATCTCAGCCAACTCTGGACTCTGGACAGCTTACAATTAAAAAAAGATATTACAATCAAAATATTAAAAACATTAAAAATAATAGAAACATACAAAATAAGTATACATAGCAACCCAAGTACTTTGTTGGTTAGCAATGCAGCCAAGAATCAGGGTCCTTTACACATTCAGCACCCCAGGCTCGGGAACAAATCCTGGATTTTAGGACCTTACAAAAAAGTAACAAAGTATGAGCCATTCTAATCTCTGAAGGGAGGATGTTCCATAGAGCAAGGACCACTGTGGAAAAAGCACATTTTTCTAGTCCCTGACAATTATCACTCTTTGGCTGATGGGATCTACAGCATTTTACATAAAAGAAAGTCCTGCTGAATTTAACAGGACTCCAATTCCTTACTAAAGGAATTCCTTACTAAAAGTCCAGAACAATGGAAAAGTGTTCACTGGAGCTTACTACCAGAAGATTAGATGTGCAATGTATGTAATAATACTCAAATAAAGCTGAAGTTCTGCATTTCAATAATATCCCTTAATCATTTTGTGATTGCTTGGAAATGTTCCCAAATGGTTGAGATCAATTTCCACTCACCCCCCATCCCCTCCACAGCTCTGCAGAGATCTCCAGAGTAAGTTTTATTCCAATTCTAGAGTTCTACCACTAGACACTGAATGGACGCCATTGGGGAGACTTCTGGTTTTCATCCTGTTTTTCATTAAAGGATGGCTTATAAATGGGGATAAGAGGTTAAGAAATCATCAGATTTCACGGCAGGTAAAAGGTTCTGTCCAAGGCAGTGGTGGCGAACCTATGGCCCACATGCCAGAGGGGGCACTCAGAGCCCTCTCTGTGGGCACATGAGCCATCGCCCCAGCAGAGACTTTGCCAGAGTTCACTGATGGGACAGTTACCTTAGCCTGCTGCAGCTCCAGCTCCATCAGGCACTTCTCTCCTCCCCTCATTTCCTGCCAGGGCGAGGACCTTGCCCCCTAGGCTGCCTCGCAAAATGCCTAATACCACCAGGGCTGCCCCAATCCCCTTCTCAATCCCTCCACTCCCGGAGGAAAAGAACACCGAGGTCACAGGCCCATCAAGCAGTGCTGTAGACAGCCCTCACTCAGCCGAGTCCTGGAGGTGGAGAGAGAGTGAGAGGGAGCTGGGCAACCCCATGTTTTGGTTACCAGGGGAGGCGGAAGTGCCTGCGGGGGCATGGCCTTCTCCTGAAAGGGGGTGGGGCCACATCTCCAAGCTGCAGTTTTTGAAAGCCAATTTCTTTACAATTTTCTGCCCATCTGGGAATAATATTAGAAAGAAAGAAAAAAGTTATTAAAATTAAATCCCTGCTCAGTTCTTTCAGAGAGGGGGAATGGAATGCAGGATGTTGACCCTAAAGCTTAAATTAGGCATATCAAATAAATATTTAAAATGAATTTCTCTCCCAACCCTAATTAGAGATTCAAACACCATGCATTTTTAGTGTTTAACTAACATTAACTAACATTTTGGTACAGAAAATAGAGAATAGAAGTTTTTTTTTAAAAAAAAAATAACCAAATTCACAAACCATACAGAAATAATCTTGCAAAGAACAAAAAAACAAGTGAGGGGTCAGAGACACAATAATACATCAACATCTGGGATCAAAATCAGGTTTCAGAGCTTGTGAGATATGGTAACTGTTTGGGTCTGGAATGTTTTTTTCCAGAAACTGGAAAACTGGATATGCAAAATTCCACGGGAACATTGCCTTAAAATTTTTAATTAAATGGAATATTTTGTCAGTTAATGGGCTCAGCTGTTTATAGTGTTCAATTTGAGGAGTAAAGCAGCTATCTCACTGCCACAAGAAATTCTTGCTCTACAGTAATCCTATCAGAAATGCAAACTAAATCATGTATTAATTTGGGATATCAAGAAATTAATGGAAGGTTTTTTTTCCATGGTGTGCTGTGTGCTGTGTTAAAGTTTCATGTAGTTTCTCTCTACTGTTTTAATTTGGCTAATGTGGTAAAGTTACCCCCTGAATCTTGATTAATTTGTAAATACATACAACTACAAGACTCGTCCATATAGCACTCTAAGTCATAAAGGGATTTTTTTTGGCTTGGCAAAGTCAATAAATTTGATTATTTTGAGCAAATCAGTTATGCAAACTATGACATATGTTGCATGAACATGACATTAAACATATTCATTGATGCAAATTCTAGACTGGGATCAGTAATTGTTAGATACTTGTTCTAACTACAGTGGTTTCCACCAAGGTCCTCTGTTCCGGCGAGAACAGAGGTTTAATCCTATTGGCCGAAGGGTCTGACAGCTCCTTATAAAAGGGCTGCTGTCAGACTGAACCTTTGCTGGGTTGTTCTCACTTGTTGTACTTAATAAAGAGCTGTTGTTACCGTTAAGCCTGTGTGTGTCTATCCATTACCCAATCTAACACTGGTGATGAAGGTGGGATTGGAAGGCAACTAGGTGAACCAAAAAGAGCATAGTAATCCAGCAAGTACATCCAGCCCAGAGCTCAGTGCGGCTTCGAGCAGTCATTTTTGAGCGGCAAACTCAAAATGCCCTCAGAACACAAAATGGCCATGCACCCCCCACCGACTCCGTATGATCCAGGATGTCAGCCTCTGCTTTGCTGCTGCTTCGGCTGCCATTGAAACGGGGAGGGGGGCATGGTATTTGGGAGGGGAATCATTATGTGCTGGAGGAAGATTCTAGACGCTGGCTTGACCGTCTCATTGCGCATGTGGAGGAAGGGAGTTTCCCACCAAGATTAACTGTCCAGCATTCCATCCTGGTGATGTTTTTTGAAGATATCTCCCACCTGACTGTTGGGTGAATTATAATTGGACTATGGACTGGTGTGCCAAGGGGAGGTGATTGAACTATACATGATATTCTTTGCTTTCGCACCTAATTAACCAGACTCAGCTTAGCTTTGCTACTATTCATTTGTAATTAGTAAAAGTACACTTAATTTCAAACAAATGGAGTTGAGTGGTTTCTTTCCTGATTATTAAATGAAGCAGCACCTGACACAGTTACTGAGCATTGGGATTTGTACATGTTATGATTCGACTGCTTCCTCGAGGCAAACAACCTCATGGGCGTTTCTTTCTTTTTTTTTATTAAAAGTTTTTAAACATTTTACAAATATATACCTTCCCCATAACCCAGCTCCACCCCCAACCTCCCCCCCAACCTCCCAGAGCAAATATAGGGTATAAGCATTAGCAACCATATTCTAAAATAAACTAACAGACTTTAGCATCATCCCTCACTTGTACTTTAACTCCCCTTTTATAAAGCTAACTTTAAACAAATTGTATCATTCCTTGCTCATTCATTCATAAGCTATCTGGAGTTTTTTAGTCCCATATTTATTCTGAATATAATCAAACCATCTTCTCCATTCCAGCTTGTATTTCTCATCTGAATGGTCCTTAAGATATGCTGATATTTTAGCCATCTCTGCTAAGTTTGTTACTTTTAACGTCCATTCTTGAATAGTAGGCAATTCTTCCTTCTTCCAGTATTGCGCCACCAACAGTCTTGCTGCCGTTGTAAGATTCAAAATCAAATTAGTCTCTATAACTGTACAGTCTGTAATTATACCTAACAGGAATAACTGAGGAGTAAACTTTATCCTCTTTTTAAGAATATTTTGCATAATCCACCCCCATTTTTATCCAAAATGCTTTAACCTTTTTACAAGTCCACCATATATAGTAATATGTAGCATCAACACAATCACATCTCCAGCATTTAGGTTGTAAATTTGGATACATACAATTTTTTAGGATCTAAGTGCCATCTATAAAACATCTTGTAGAAGTTCTCTCTCAGGTTTTGGGGTTGGGTAAATTTTATGTTTCTTACCTATATCTTTTCCCATGTATCCATTGTTATTGGTTCTTCAAAATTTTGTGCCCACTTTATCATACAGTCTTTAACTAATTCAGTTTCAGAATCTATTTCTATCAATATATTGTATAACCTTTTTATATGTATTTGACTTTGATCCCTAATTTGTTTTACTAAATTATCCTCATTTTGCGTAATACCAATTTTCTGGTCTTTTTTCCATCTGGCCTGTAACTGTCTATACTGAAACCATGTTTGGATTACCTTTTCCTCTTTTAATACTTTCAGAGGTTTTAGCTGTAATATACCTCTTTCTATGGTAAGAAGCTGTCTGTTTACATCCTGTTTTTGTTTTATGCTTATATTCTCTATTGCGTGTCTGGGAATTGCCCACATAGGTAACTTGTCATTTAATTTATGTTGATATTTTTTCCAGACATGCAATAGAGCATTCCTTAAAATATGACTTTTAAAAGTCTTATCCACCTTCTTGTCATATATCAAATAAGCATGCCAACCGTATAGCAAATCATATCCTTCAATGTTCAGTATTCTATCCTCTGTTGAATTGATCCAATCACTAATTATTGATAAAACTACTGCTTCATAATATAATTTTAAATATGGCATTTTCAAACCTCCTCTCTCACATGGATCTTGCATTATTTTAAGTTTTATTCTCGGTTTCTTCCCTGCCCAGACAAATTTATTAATACCCTTCTGCCATTCTACCAAGTTTGCATCTTTTTTGAGTATTGGTATCATTTGAAAAAGAAATAAAAACTTAGGCAAAACATTCACTTTTACTGTTGCTATCCTTCCCAACAAAGACAGTTGCAATTTTTCCTATTTTTCATCTCTACCTGTATTCTATGCCATAATGGTTTGTAATTATACTTATATAATTTTCCATTTGAAGTTGTAATATAAACTCCTAAATATTTAACCTTTTTTACTATCTCACATCCTGTTATTCTTTCTAGTTCTTCTCTTTGATTTGTGTTCATATTTTTAACTAACATCTTTGTTTTGCCTAAATTTGGGCAAATCATGGGCCTTTCTGAAGGCCGCAAGAAGAACATGTTCCTCGGATACTGTGGCCGGGAAGTGTTCAAGATGGCGAAAGACCTCTCTGAGCCAAAACCGCTGCAATCAGTCACCTGGTCTGTGCTCCAGCAGACACTGAGGACCCACGATGCCACCAAGCCATCCAAGCACATTCGCCGGCATGAGTTTAACATCAGGAACCAGAAAGAGGGCGAGTCGATTAATGAGTATGTTGCGGCGCTTTGCAAGGCTGCAGTGTACTGTGAATTCTGAGACCTGGACAAGCTGATTCTGGACTGCATAATTTGCGGTGTTCGGGTCATTAACCTACAGAGGAGGTTACTCGCTAAATGTAACTTCACTCTGCAGAGCGCCTTGGACGAAGCCAGGGCGTCCAAATCAGCCGTCAAATCTACTGAGACTCTTCAGCCCCAAAGTGCTCCACCAGATGCACGAAAGAGTACACGTGTACATCGCAAGGCTGCAGAGCCCGAGAGCTCAGAGGGCGAGGAAGATGACAGCTGCCGCATGCGCAGTAGCTGTGCCCAGCTGGTGCGCAAATTCAAACTGCGTCTCCTGCCTTGCGTTAGCTGCATAGCAGACCATGCCAGATCGGCTTGCCGTTTCTGCAACACAACCTGCCAGCGCTACAAGCAAAAGGGGCACATCGCCAAGGTGTGCTGGAGTGAATTCCCTGCCACTACCTGGCAGCCTAGAAGCGCACCAAACTGCCAACAGAGGCCCAACCAAGGGGCCTGGCAGAAGCCACCATGGCGCTCAGAGGGTGCCAATAGAGTTACCTACCATACGTCAATTGGCCAGGTCCGCACCAGGCAGCCAAAAAAGCTGAAGGTCACAGTCCTCATCAAGGATTCTCCATGTGAGATGGAGATCGACACCGGGTCATTACTGAACATCAGGCCATGGTCTACCCTAAAACAGGCTATCCTAGCCTAAAGAAGCAGCATCTTCACACTCTTGACATCCGCCTATGAGATTACCAGGGAAATCGGGTCCCCATCGTGGGCCAAGGCTCCTTCCAGGTGAAGTTCAAGCAGTTCAGTGGAAAACTCCCAGTAACAGTGGTCAGCCGCAACATGCAGAACCTCTGAGGGCTAGATTGGTTCCAGGCCCTGGGCCTAGCAGTGACCGGTATCAACGCCTTGAAAGATGATGATGATGAAGCCATCTTTAAGGAATTCGAGAACGTCTTCGGCACCAGTCTGGGTAAGTATGTGGGGACTCCAATTTCCTTTAGTTTGGACCCCAACATAGCCCCAATAAGGCTAAAACCCAGGACAGTACCTTTTGCTCTCCGCCCCAAAATTGTCAGGGAAATTGACAAGCTTGTAGGCTAGGGAATCCTAGAGCCAGTTGATCACGCACGCTGGGAGACCCCTATAGTAACACCTGTCAAATCTGACGAGTCTCTCTGCATCTGCGCGGACTACAAGTGCACAATAAATAAAGCGCTACAATAAAGCACCTACCCTGTACCTATTGTACAACACCTCCTTCATTCATTAGGCCCCATGTCTGCGCCATGTTGCACAATTGGACATGGCGCAGACATACCAACAATTGCCTGTAGATGGCGCTACGGCTGAGGCCCAAACCATTGTGACGCACAGGGATGCATTCAAATGTCACCGCCTGCAATTCGGTATTAGTATCACCCCTGGACTGTTGCAAAGCATCATGGAATGGCTTTTGCAGGGGATTCCAGGACTTGTCCCCTATTTTGATGACATTTTGGTATCAGCTGCAAATGAGGTGCTTTCAAGAGGAGTCAGACATAGTAGCGGGAGACGGACATAGGAGTTGGACATAGCGGCGGAGTCGGACATAGCGGCAGGGCAGGCAAAAGCCACTTTCAAGAGGAGTCGGACATAGCGGCGGGAGTCCGACATAGGAGTCGGACATAGTGGTGGAGTCGGACATAGATGCAGGGCGGGCAAAAGCCGCTTTCTTTCTTTTGCTGCAAAAGAAAGAAAGTGCCGGCCCACCAGCAGAGGCACGTAAAAGACCTGCCTCTGCTGGCGGGCTGCCCCGACACAGAGAAAGAAAGCTGGTGGGCTGCCCTTCCTACCTCTCCTACCCCCTTCCCTCTGAGTGAAGAAACAAACAAACAAACACACATACACACAAATTACAATTACTTACAAATTACATTAATTTTGAATTCCTCCCTCTCCCTCTGACCCACATACCTTTTCCAGCTGTTTCACAATCATAGAGGATTTCAACTCTCGCCTGCCATCATGAAAATGTAAAAATATAAAAGGAAAAAGGCAAGAGCTGCTGAGGTCAGGCTGGGTTAGCTGATGCAAGAGTCCCCAATGGATGACTCTGCTTAACTGTTTAAAAAAGCCTCTAAAAAAGCGCCCTCTACAGGAGGAGGCAAGAGAACCACATGCCTCGCCTACATAAGGAATTTTTCGGCTTTTAACCCTTGCTTAACTCTGCTCGAGTGATCATAAAGTCAGACTAAATGAGGCACGTGGTTTTCCCGCCTCCTCCTGTAGAGGACACTTTTTTAGAGGCTTTTTTAAACAGTTAAGCACTAAGCAGATCATCCACTGCGACTCTAGCAGCAACTACCTCAGCCTTTTTCCTTTTACATTTTTTTTCTTTTCATGATGACAGTGGTGAGGCTCTGCCTCCCCTGCCTCCCCTGATTGCACGTCACTGACTGGTGCAAACAAGCAGCATACCACCTCTGATTGGGATCATCCTTCATATTAAGGCACAATAGGATTTGTGATAGGTTGTGTTTCTTCAGACAGGTTTGATGAAGCTGTTAACATAACCTGCCTAATAGGGTCTGCTATGTGCCCAGTACATTGTACAAATTAAGCATTTTGGTCATTGCCAAGTCAGAATATCAACAAAGTATATTAGAATCATAATTTACTTTCTGAAAAAAAGGAAGATAGATGGATTACATCAGTTTTCATCAATGACTCTGTGTAAGATGAATGGGAGGGCTGTGTTTGATTTTGGAGTTCAAATCCTCTATTAATGTTGCCCAAATGTATTTGGAGACAGAACTGCCATCAGCAAGATTTCCTCTTTGAGGGAGATGAACAGTTCAGAAATGTAAAAACATAATTAAATAAATTATGGTTGAAGTGGGCCCAAAATTGTAAATATCAAAAGTTGTTTGTATCATTGAAAGCTCTGTTATTGTGTTTTTCTTTTAAGACAAAAGATGTTAATGTATGATTTTTCCCTCTAAACCAGTATTCAGATTAAATTGCCATGTTGGCATTTTGCAATAAATAACTGGGTTTTGGATAGCAGTTGTGGACTCGGTCTGTAGAAAGTTCCCATCACTGGTCCAAAGGATTCATTGGCAGTATTCAAACTCAGCATTTGGAAAGATCTGGTTAAATAATGACTAGATTCCAGCGGTGGGATTCAAAATTTTTTGCTATCAATTATGTGGGTTGCCTTGGTGGGCATGGCAGGGAAAGGATACTGCAAAATCCCCATTTCCTCTTTATTAGCTGGGACTCAGGAGGCAGGAAATAGATGGGGTGGGGCCAATCAGAGGTGGTATTTACCAGTTCTCCAAACTATTCAAAATTTCCATTACCGATTCTCCAGAACTGATCAGAACCTGCTGAATACCATCTCTGCTAGGTTCCCACAACACAGTGGACTAGGCTGAAATGGGAGTTGAATAGTGTGTGATTCAGTGTGTTGTGAGAATTCAACCTATTTTAGCATATTGTGTGAACCAAACATTAAGCAAAGTCATAATATGTCTTATTTGTTTAGGCATAGAATATTTAATGAATATAGTAATTGTGTTTTCTTAGCGCAAATTTAAATTTTGGGCTCTCAGGCAAAACAAGTCAGAAAGAGCTGAGAGAGAGAAATTGTGATTAAATTGGCATTATATAAATAAAGTGTTATAAGATAAATGTATCCTTTCTTCAAGTATTTGCTAGTGAAGCACCCAGGAAAGAGCCTGAGATTATGATGTGAATAACCTAATTTTCTGCTTAGGCCTGGGTGACAGAGATGGCCAATTTCTCTTGGATAAAGTACAAAATTTGAATTATACTCAGAAAAAGCCTGCAGTCAATGAAGCTTTTGTTTTTGTGGTAAATTTGATCTTTATGGCCAATCAATTTTTCTGGGGAGGAAGGGGCTTCAAGTCAGTGTAGGCTATTGGTGACTGCCCGGACAAATAGCTGCAGATTTTCTTCATGATGATCTACACCTAACAATGCATTCATCACTACTGTAACTGAATATATCCACTGGCTTCTAGCTGTCGCCCTCTCTTTCCTTCCACCTTTCCTAGCATTAAAGCCATTTCCAGAGAATTGGTTTGTATGGTTTATATTCTTTTTAAATTTCTTTCATAAAAATTATATATTAAGAGATTATTCTTCCTATCCTGCTTTTTTAAGCCAGCAAGTAATCACAACCTTTCCAGGACCAAATCTATGCTAGAATCAAAAACTCAAATATTTACAGGTAGAACAGTACAGGATTTTAATGAAGATTAAAGATTATCTTCATTAATCTTTAATGAAGATTCAGACTATCATTCTTTCTGGATGTTTCCAGTGGGAAAACACCTGCTGTTATCAATAAAGCAGACATTTCCATGTTTCCTCGAAAAGAAGATCTCCCCGGATAATAAGCCCAATTGGGCTTTTGAGTGCATACACTAAAATAAGCCCTCCCCTGAAAATAAGCTCTCCCTGAAAATATTGCAACACAGGTATCCACACTCACCTTCTCCTGGACCTCAAAAATAATAAGACTTCCCCAAAAATGAGGACAAGCACTTATTTCGGGAAGCGGGGGTCAAAAGAAAATAAGACACTCTCTTATTTTTGGGGTATCATGGTACATCTTTCCCTGCTTAACATAGTATATGGAAATAAAGTATATTAATAAAGTATATGGAAATAAAATACAATATGAAAAAAGCAGACTAGCGGTGAAAGACATTAAAATTTAATCCTCTCCAAAAGCTGTGAGTGATGCAGGATGATTGTGCAAAGTTTTATTTGGTAGAACATATAACCCACTTTTTCAAGGTTATAAGACCAGAATTTCTTTTTCATCAGATGCAAGAGGCATGCCTGCAAGCCAATGCCTATATTTAAATTGTGTGATAATGGTCTTTATTCGGATTCTTACACATAATGTTTGTTGGTCTATGTGCGCGCACACACGCAAATGTGCATGTGTCTTTTACACACACACATGCATGCACACTCTAGTAGTTTTCTATTTCATACATTAGTTATATTAATTTCAAGTTTTTTTGCAAAAGAAGGGAGAAATAGTCTCAATAAATAATCACACGCAGACCCTATCGATTGATTCTATAGCTTTCATTGCGGATGGTGGTGATGGAGATGGAGTTTTTTTTCTCTCTGCCTTCTATAATTCTGTCAATTTCCTCCAACAACGCCAGTGTTGTTGGTTATTAATTCTTTCCAAGGTTTGCTTTCTCAGAGGTAAATGCATGGGGTGGGTGTAATTTAACCCTGCCTGTCACTTTGGAATGCACTTCTTTCTTCTTTTGAGCAGGGATGCTTCGTTGATACAAAGAGAAGAAATGTTCTTCTAACTTAGCCAGTGAAACTCTGGCAGCAATCACTACATTCTTTTTAAGGTATGCTAAATGCCACAAATGTTATTGGCAAGGTTACCAGGGAACTTCACCTGACACAGGACATTCTACAAATGGCTCTTTTCAGATCATTGATTCCTCAAGTTGATTTAGCACAAGCATTAAAGAAATACCTTCCACTATCTCAATTTAAGAACTGGAATCAAACTTGGTGATATCATGATTGACTAGATTTTTTATGACTAATCACAGAACTTAAAATTATTCTTTCAATTAAAACATCAGACTTTGGTCCATATGACAACTAAAAGCAGCTATAAAGTCTCCTGAGATATTTGAGCTCTAGTGTTCATTGCCAAGATTAAGAGCCTCTTGCGAAAAAAGGGCTGGATTAGGTTGGGTTTTTTCTCCTCCAACTGATCCTTAAGTTAACTTAATGACTGCAGTGGTTAATTATCAATCACCACCAAAAAGGTATGCTAAATGCCACAAATGGAATTTAGTTAGTGGCCCGATTTACCGGCATGATTTACGACCATAATTGGGAGGCTCAATCATGGTGATAGCATGAGGACTAGTTGAAAATCTCTTGTAAATCTCATCAAACCAAAGCCTAGACCAGGGGTGTCCAACTCAAGGCCCGCGGGTCAGATCCGGCTTACAAGGTGCTTAGATCTGGCCCATGGGGCCGCCCTGGAAACAGTGAAGGACAGGCTCACGGTTTCTCTGCCAGCAAACATGGAGCTGAGGAGGGCCACATGCAGCCCCCCTGGGCCCCGCTTTATTTTTTTTTCCCTTTATTTGTATGCCGCCCTTTTCCCTGGGGGGACTCAGGGCGGCTCACAGTTCAAAGAAGGGGGGGGGGAAGGACAAACAATTTTCCAACATGAAGACAATACAACATATTAAAAAGAAAAACATAACAGTCACACAATTCGGGTGGGGTTAGAATCTTAATCCCAGGCCAGCCGGGACAGCCAGATCTTTAAAGTGGCGCGGAAGGACTGGAGGGTGGTGAGGGTCCGAATCTCCACGGGGAGTTCGTTCCAGAGGGTCGGAGCAGCCACCGAGAAGGCTCTCCTCTGGGTAGTTGCCAGTCTGCACTGGCTGGATGATGGAATTCAGAGGAGGCCTAATCGATGCAATCGTATCGGTCTAGTGGAGGTAATTGGCAGTAGGCGGTCTCTCAAGTACCCAGGTCCACTATCATGAAGGGCTTGTAGGTGATAAGTAGCACCTTGAAGCGCACCCGGAGATCAACAGGCAGCCAGTGCAGCTCGCGGAGGATAGGTGTTACGTGGGTGAAGCGAGGTGCACCCACGATCGCTCGCGCGGCCGCATTCTGGATAGCTGAAGTCGCCGAATGCTCTTCAAGGGCAGCCCCATATAGAGCACATTGCAGTATTCCAGCCTAGAGGTCACAAGGGCACGAGTGACTGTTGTGAGGGCCTCCCGGTTCAGGTAGGGACGCAACTGGTGCACCAGGCGAACCTGGGCAAATGCCCCCCTGGTTGGTCTGAGGGGTAGTGAGATCTTGCCCCTGTCATGGTCAGACCACTACCTATTGAGGCTTGACTTTCGGAGACCAAACCCCCACTGTAGGGAGGAGGAGCCGACCAGGTGGTTCCGCCCCAGGCGACTTATGGACCCTTTGGGGTTCCAGACGGAACTTGGGGTTATTCCTGATACTCTCGCCCGCAGTCTGGTGGAGACTCTGGTTGCTGCCTGGAACCTGGCAGCGACGAAGTCTCTCAACCGGATTGCGCCTCTATGGCCGCTCCGAGGCAGTGGATCCCGGAGGGCTCCTTGGTTTACTGAGGAACTCCGGGAGAGGAAGCGCCAAAGGAGACGCCTAGAGCACTTATGGAGGTCCAGTAAATCCGAACCGAACCGAGCACATTTAACAACCTGCACCAGAGAGTACATTCGAGCAATTAGGACGGCTAAGAGAACACATATTGCCTCTCTGGTTGCGTCTGCTGAGTCGCGCCCAGCCACAATGGCCTCCTGCAGCCCTCTGTCAGCAAAAACAGCGCTTGAGGAGGCGGTGCACAACCCCACTGGGCCCCATTGTCAGCCACAACATCCTTCTGCAGCCCTCTGCAAGCGAAAACAGGGCCAGGGTGTGTGTGGACACAACCTCCCCAAGCTCCATTTTTGCTGGCAGAGGGCTAGCAAAACAGACTAAAAGCAAAACAAAACAAAAGGAGAAATGTTTCCCCTTTCACATTTGAGCATCCAAGACAGGACAAGAAAGGAGTAAGGGAAAGAGGGAGGGCAAAGAAAAAAATGGGAAGAGAGCAAGGAAGGAAAAAGAAGGGAAGAGGGGAAGGAAGAAGAAAGGAGAATGAAGAGGGAAGGAAAAAGGAAGGAAGGAAGGAAGGAAGGAAGGAAGGAAGGAAGGAAGGAAGGAAGGAAGGAAGGAAGGAAGGAAGGAAGGAAATTATAATGGGAGGGAAGATTTGGGGGAAGTCCTGCCTTAGCACTTGACCACCACAGGTGCCCCTGACACAAGCAATGCTAAACTGGCCACAACCACTCTGGTCACACACACACACAATGCCCCTCCTCCCCTGAAATCAAACACAACCCTAATGCGCGGCCTTCAATGAAATCGAATTTGACACCCCTGGCCTAAACACTAACTCTGAGTTTAGCTGTAAGCATTGCTAGTATAAATTATCTGGGAGGCCAATGAACAGATCACTTTGGAAAGTTGGCTGAAATATTCTAAGATTGTTCACATACATGCACAGACACACAGAAATCCCTGGAAACTGTCAAACTATTTAGAGTTATGGGATAGATCAGATTTCATCAGCTTGCAACATTCAAATATGCTGTTGACTAGAGGCCAGTCATTCACTGCTCTCCTACCTCATAAACCTGCATGTACAAGTTTAAATCTCTTAGATCTCTCTTTTTCATTAAATTTCACTAAAATCTAAAACTGGACCTGGGGGGAAAAAAAGCATTCAGCAGAGGCTCATATTTTATGGGTAAAGAATTAAAGCTTGAAATGTTTAGTAGAGCTCAGCTATTGAACAGGCAGTTCAATATTTGTAAATCAATTACTTGGGAAACTCTCAAAGATCAGTTAAAAATTCAAACATAAATCCTCATATCCATGTTCATTTTTTATTTTTAAAACTAAAACACAAAACAAAAAATAGGAAGCAAATTAACAACCATCCAATGCCAACAACAGAAACAAAAAAAAAATGTACCCCCCAAAATAACAAATAATGAATACATCATTGACACTAACACTGAATATAAAAAGTCCACCTTGGTTGAATTTTAACAAACATATAAAAAATCTGATGTACCGTATTCTCTTCGCCTCACATAACAAGTCTACATGTAGTTATAAACTTTCCTATCTACATTATATTTGATGAAAATACTATATTACATAAAAAGTTGTCCTTATTGTGAAAATCTATTTGTCTAGCAATCAAATGTCCCAATCTCTGTTCAAACAATCAACAGGTAATCTCAAAGATAAAACTAATCTTCAAATTCCTCTGTTAACAATCAGTTGTTGTATTGTATACAGAGAAAATCCACAAATCACTTCCAATCTCTTACGAACTTATCTAATCCATTGTCTATAATCAGTGCATAAATCCTTATATTTTACATAATTTGTTTTCGTTATACAGTATACAATTTTTGTCTTTTTCCCATTTCCCTGTTACTGTTTTCCCTCTTTATTGAATAAATAAAGCAAAAAAAGCAATTTTCATGAAGATACTTTATTTAGGTGAATGGCTTCATTTTAGTTAAACTATCACTCAAAAACTGGGTTTGGGAAACCTAGAACAGTGTTTTTCAACCTTTTTTGTGCAAAGGCACACTTTTTTAATGAAAAAAATCACAAGGCACACCACCATTAGAAAATGTTAAGAAAATTTAACTCTGTGCCTATATTGACTATATATAAAGTAATTCTCCCACGGCACACCTTACACTATGTCACGGCACACTAGTGTGCCACGGCACAGTGGTTGAAAAACACTGACCTAGAAGACCTAATACAAAATTCAAGTAGCAAGGTATTCATTGAACAAGGCAGTTGAAAAAGGAAGAGAGGGAGAATGCTACTATTGAGGGACTTTTGTTTTCCTAATTCCAAGTAATTATCATAAATACAAGATAGTGTTAATATATCTTGCTATATTGGTCTTTAATACTAAACTGTATAGGTAGTCCTCAAGTTACTACCATACCTTCAGTGATCAATTCAAAGATACAATGGCCCTGAAAAATGTGATATGAATATTTTTCACACTTAGGACTGTTACAGCATCCCTGTGATCATCACATGATCAAAATTTAGATGCTTGGCAATTGGCATGTATTTATGACTGTTGCAGTATCCTATTTTTTGCAACCTTCTGACAAGCAAAGTCAGTGGGGAAGCCAGATTCACTTAATTATGTTACTAACAGCGGCAGTGATTCCCTTAACAGCTGTAGCAAGAAAGGTCAGAAAATGGGACAAAACACACTTAACAACCATCTTAATATTTTGGGCTCAATTCTGGGCATAAATCAATGACAACCTCTAATGTGCATTATGCGTAGAGATTCTCAGTCATCCAAATCATGGTTGTCCCAAAAGTGCTTTTTCAGGAGGCAACAGGACCTTCCATTTCCCACTATACTGTCAGAAGCTTCTTGGATGGAAAGCGAAACATCTTCAAAGAAAAAGCAAGGAAGTCCCGTTGCCTCCTGAAAAAGCACCATGACAACCAGGACCTGGATGACTGAGAATCTCTACAGACTTTTACCTATACAATTTGGGATGAACCCTCTTTGAATGATGTGGGACTAGGAATGGATTTCCAGAGAAAGAAATTGCAGACTACAAGAACCAGGAGCACTACTCAGGTGACCCCATGGACACAGATAAACCTCTAAGTGCTTCAAGGACCCTCTAAAAGGATGCACATTACCTCTCTGCAAGGAATATAAATCCTTCCATTCCCCACTATCCTGTCACAGCTGAAGAAGCTTCTTGGATGAGAAGCCAAACCTCTTCAAACAAAAAAACAAGACAGTCCAGTTGTGTCCTGAAAAAGCACCTTTGGGACTAATGTGTGTTGCTTCTTTCTGGTTTACTGAGAAGTAAGGTCCATTGACTAAACCTTAATAATGTCCAAATCTAGATTTCCATGAAACCTGGATTAGCACTATATGTAACACCAGCTTCAGAGTGGAATTCAGTGGGAGGCATCTACTTTAAACGTGTCTAAACCGGGATTCGATGCAGGAGAATCGGGTACTTTGGATTTGACCATTAAATGGCCTTTTCTGCCATCTCTATTGCGTTGCCAACATTCAGATGTTTCAATTGAGAGCCGAAAGGTCATTTTCACAGCCGCTTGAGGACTCACGTCACTCGCGATTGATACCTATTCAGATTATCTAATCTGGCTGTTATTTCTTTATTTGCCAACCTCATCACAACAGGAATTGAAGCAAGAAACAGCAAACCAGTCCTTAAATGGGAGCTAGCCCTTCCGCTTCCTCCCTCTTACTTCCCCCGCCTCTGGATCCGCAGCTGCGATCGCGGAGTGGGGGGGAGGTGAGAAAAATCACCTGCCCTTGCACCTGCATTTTCTAGTCCAGCTCTACCTATCAGGACTCCGCCCGCAGACATCCTGGAGCCATGCCTGGAGCTCTTGTGACCGCACCATTGAAGGAAAGGCTTCCTCGAGAGGAGATTCTACTGGAATCCAACTTAACAGGAAACCAGAATCAAGCCCAGATTCACCTATTTCCCAACAGAAGTGGTGAAGGTTCCGCGGACGCCTTTTTCGCGCGGTCGAATTTGAGAGGGCCGCGCTCCCTCCCTACTTCCTTTCTGCCTTTAGAACGAAGCAGGTGAAGGGAGCAGCCCTGCCTTCACCTTTCTGTGGAAAGACACCTAGCCGTGATTTCGTCAGCGGGGAAATTCAAAAGTTTTGCATAGGCTTGGCTGTGCCCGGCCTCCGCCCGCCCCCGGATCCGCAGGCTATAAAATGGGAAGGCGCGCCGAGCGTAGCAGAAGAGTAGCGCTTCCCTTCGACGGCCAACAGAAACCAGGCGGCAATTCTTTACTTCGCGTAAAAAACTGCCCGCCATCAAAGACAGCCTGCTCTGTGACAGTGGACAAATGGCTAGTTGCAGCTCTCAGAGCCTCGGAGGCGCCCTGCTCTTCTTAGGTAAGCTGTCCTTCCTACTTTTCCCTTCAGCCGCTGACCAACGACGTGAATGCCCGCGCCCGGTGCAAACGAAAGGCAGGATAGCTTACACTGCTTTCGATCTTATGTCTTTATTGCCTCTTTGGGTAGTCATTGCCAGTCACTTAACTCCTCGCCGGTGACGTAGGTAAATTTTTAAAGGAAAGAGAACCCACCTTTAACACTGGTACAGTTAACGCTGCCCTAGTCGCAAATTGGGAACAGTACACAGTTAATGCCATGGGGATGTGGCAAGTAGAGATGTTGCTGAGGCAAAGTTGTGCTGTAGTTAAATACAAGGGGCGCCATGTCCTAAGAGTGCTTATTGGTCATTCCATTGTAAGAATTTCCTGCTTCTGCTATCCAATGATTTTGTTATAGAAGTAGAAAAAAATGTTAGCTGTACAGCATCATTGTTTTTGGGGTGATAGGATGGATACTTCTGGCTGGATGCAAGGAAGAGAAACATATCCCTGAGGATCCAGATGCTGTATTTTACAGACTTGACCCAGAAGATTATTGCAGCTTCAACCAATTTTTTTTTAATGATGAATTTTTGGAGAGTGAGTGCAAAGATAAGATCATACCTTTTCAAGATCTCTTTGCCATGGTCCTCAAAAGTTAAAGTGTGAATAAATATTGAGTTTCATGTGGCTGGTCTTTCTTCCGCAACCCAGAATAACAGAGTTGGAAGGGGTTCAGACAAATGGTTATCCAATCTCTTCTTTAAAACTTCCAGTGTTGAAGCATTCACAACCTCTGGAGGCAAGTTGTTCCACTGATTAATTGTTCTAACTGTCAGGAAATGTCTCCTTAGTATTAAGTTATTTCTCTCTTTGATTAGTTTCCACCCATTGCTTCTTGTCCTGTCCTCAGATACTTTGGAGAATGACTCCCTCTTCTTTGTGGTAACGCCTGAGATACTGGAACACTGCTATCATGTCCTTCTTCTCTTGTCCTTTTCATCAAACTAGACATATCCAGTTCCCGCAACCATTCTTCATATGTTTTAGCCTCCAGTCCCTAATCATTCTTGTTGCTCTTCTCTGCACCCTTTCTAGAGTCTCAAAAATCTCTCCAAAAGAAGAACTTATAGAATATATTGTTTGGGAGAGGAGAGGAACTAATCACCAAATTGCACAACAGCTAATTTCCATGAGGGGAATTCAGTTCATGAATTTAAATATCAACTTAATTAATTCAGCCATCCTTTTTCCTTACGTAGGCTTGGAAAGTTGAAAATATCAAAAGAAACTCTGATTTCCCAATTCTTTTTAGAATTAAAACTAGGTTAGCCTTCTGATAAGTAGCTCCTTCCAAGGTGGATAAAATGAGGACTTGGATTGTTGGGGGCAATATGCTGATTCTGTAAACTGCGTAGAGGGGAATGTAAAGCACTGTAAAATGGCATTTAAATCTAAGTGCTACTGCTATTTAAGCTTTGCTGAATATGGTTTAGTGTTAAAAATTGAGTTTATCCAGTCCATTAAAAGTCAGAGGTTGTGTTGATACATTACGTTAAGCTAAGTATTTACGACCTAAAAACCTGGCACCTCATACAATATTCAATAGTTCAGAGTACAGCTTCCAGAAATTCTCCCAAGAATTATTCATTTCTAACTTTGATGATAAACTTATTAAATACAAAAGGACCAATGCAAGTTTATTTCATTTTAATTAAAATTGAATGAAAGCTCTCAAGATAATATCTTTACTAGTTTAACTCATCAGTCATAGAAATTTCAGCAACTTTGTGATCCTCTGCTATAATATAACATAAATTAAAGAAGTGATGAAATTACCAAGAATTGTGTTCAGGTATTAGAAGTGCAAATTGCCTAAATCAACACTTTTACTTTTTGATTAAAAGATTTGTTAACTGAGTTGTTCAGTGGCTCAAGACTGTCACTTTCAGCATATTTTCTGCACTTTGAGAAAATTCTGCGCTTTTCTCAAAGAAATACAGCCACTAATTTCATCTCCTAATTATAGATCAGGTCTTTCATCTGCCAAACCCATCTCAACAGGAGGTGCTCAGTTTGTTGTTCTTTTTTTACTCCAAGATATGTAGTTTCTTCACCATCTTATCCATTACGCAACATTCTGACCCAACACTTGAATGTAGGCAGTAGGAAAAGGGAAACCTGATGATAAAAGGAGTGCTGCTACGCATATTATACAACTACTGGAAATATTTTTGGTACATCTGATAACAATTATGGACCACTGGCTAAATTGGAGAACTTTGTTCTGTATAGTCTGTTCATGAAAGACACTGTTTAGGGAACAGGATTCTTTAGGCAAACTGCCTTCTGGCTACAGTTTCCAAACAGTTTCAGCTGTACCTTGAACTTTGAAACTACATAGTTTAGAATTGCTGGTGCCAAGGAGAAGGATTCAAAATTTTAACTGCAAGGTTGAATCAATAGTTTTTCTTCTCAGTCTTCAAGAATGCGATATTCTCCTTGTTTGCACCATAAATTTGATTATGAGTCTAGAAATGGGGTGACTCCTTCTTTAACCTGAGATTTTCCTTAAATTAGGACTACTGTGTGTCAGGGGTGGCTGGAAATTTGTAGATGGCACATTCTGTTATGTCAGCCTTTGAGGTGAAGTAAAGTGGCATAAAACAGTGAACTGTTCATTGACATGACACAATGGAAATTTTTCATGATGACATGGAAACTTTTTCTGGAAGTGTCTATTTCTCTTAAAGCTGTTTTTTTGTTTTGTTTTAGGATGGCACCTAGTTCAAACAACTCTTAGTACAACAGTAATTCCATTATGTGGCATCAATAAGACTGAAAACTGTGTAACTACTGTAGGTAAGTCATATTATTCTCTAGTATTCACTATAATATCAGGACATCATCCAGATAATGAATAAAATAAATGAGTATTCCCAGTATCCTTAAGAGTTGGCATTTCTTCTGCTTCTTGACACTTTTGCACTCATCATAGTCACATCTCCTTTCTATCAAAATTAATACTGCATTTCCTTGGAAATGAGATTTGTTTCTGAGTTTTGTTTCTGCTACATGTTCCACTCTAAAGTGCCAGGGATACAGATGGCATCTTTAAGCATTTTAAAGGCACTTTTGTGAATTCTTAGTCAGTTTCCATTCCAATCCATTTTCCAATAGACTTTTCAGGAAATACTTCAGATGCATTGTGCTCTAAATGGCAAACCATATGAAATGACCACATTAAATCTGGAAGCCCTTATAATATCCAGATATTGAAGCAAATGGTTTTTATGCACTCTAAACATTTTTTAATAAGCCAACATCTCATCTTTCTGACAAGTAATTATTGTTTTTCTAATGAGTAATACCATTTTGAATTTCTTTTAAAAAGAGATATCTTGAAATAGTAGAAAAATATTTTATATTTTTAAAAAACCTACCTTTTCACCTTTGTTACAATCCTATGAAATAAATTAGATTGAGAAAAAGTATCAATCTGGACTGTATATATTCCCAGCTGAGCCTGGATTTTCCCAGACCTAATTCTAAAGATCTTACCCTCTTTGCCATCTAGCCTTCACCTTCTGCCAATCCATGTTAAGGAAGAGAAAGTTTTATCCTTAACATGAAAAATAAATTGACTCTAGAGATTAGGAAGACCAAAGTGAACATGCAGAAAATGCATTACACCAAGTTAAAGGAGGAATCCATTTTGCCCAGGATGGTTGACACCATAGCTTTCAAGACTAGTAGAGTCATCCTACCTGCATGTCTTTGATCCTTGAAGAAAGCCATGTCTTCACAGACAGTAATGCAGGTTAGCTTTTATTTATGTACGTGTTTACTGTCATTCAAACAGGAACTGCTGTACCTATAACTCAGGTGGCAAGAGAGTCGGAATGCAAGCCAGAATGGCAAAGTTACTGTTTCAATGGAATTTGCAGATACTCAGAGACTTTGGACCGATATTATTGCAGGTAAAAGAGATGCTGTAAAGTAAAGGGCGGAAATGGTGGTGATATAAATAATGACGATAATGCTTAGCTTTTTAAGTAAACACACTTCTTTTAAAACTGCTGCTCCTGTCCCTCTACTTTGAAGACACAGAAATTTAGGAACTATTTTTCTCACCTCCATATCCTTCTAGAAGCTTGCTGTTAAACAGAAACTCGAACAGAATTAATCAAAGTTTGATCACATTCTAGCTTGATATTGATCTTTCTCCTCCCTGCTTGAACCAATTATTGCATAGAAAGTGTAGAAACTTTTGAAACTGTCAATAATTTTGATTAATGATTATGTGTCATTGAATTGGCATCTTAAGTGTCCACACAGATTGATTTTCTCTATTCAACTCTAACTAGCTAGATAGAAACAACAAGAATCCCAGAATACTTCAAAACTAGCCACAGTTCTGTTTTATTGGGCTTTATCTTGTTAGTTGGGAGATAAAAGCTATCTTTGTGCATGGATTCTAATGTTGCTTGCCCTTTTGATTTAGGAAAAAAATCTTATAACTGCTTATATTAGATAATATTTCTGGATATAGGAAAAATACCACAGCTTTATTAAACATATGGCCCTAAGAATCATTACTGGGACTGGACTGGATTTTTTTTTTTTTTTTTGCTTCTGGATGTCATTTTAAGCTGTAAGGACTCAGCCAAAGGCAGGAAAGTGAGTCACATGTTAAGAGCTTGTTTCAGGAGCTGCTAAATTGTCATCATATTGGGGTTGTTGTTGTGGGGTGTTGTTGTTGTTTTGGCAAATTGCACGCACATCAAACTGGCAATAATGCCAGCAGCAACCTACTCCTGGCCCCACGGTGCCAGACTGCATAGTTAGGGAACTGCTAGGGGTGATGTGAAATGAGAAAGGTTGACAAACTGTGTCTTAAAAGAATTTTGGGAATCGTAATTTGTTGAGAACATCAATAAATCTGTTCCCTTTCCCAGAAGTTCACTCCTTCGGATTCTCTATTAAAAAGGAGTTACTGTAATGTAGTACTTTGGTGGATACTTTGGAATAGTGCTTCATTGTTCACTGTGGTCTCAGCTTGCAATTTCTTTGATACTAACAAAAACCAGTATGCCTACTATTGACTTTTTCTTGTCTCTCTTAGGTGTAAGGAAGGCTGGATTGGTGAACGATGTAGCCATTCAAATCTGAATCCGGTCATAAAACCCCTGAGCAATGAATACTTGGCATTTACTATCCTTGTGTGTCTATTTTTCTTCAGTGCAATTTTATTATCAATATACTTTTACCGAAGGTAAGCAACACTTCTAGAGATGGGATGGTAAACATTCCACAGCTTCTATTTAATAGTAATTCAAATACAAAGCTAGGCTGTTGCATTTCTTTTTGTATTTTCTGATATATACAAACTCTTCAAAGTGAATTTAGCAAACACACAAACACAGACATGAGGATCTGAAATTGGGAATAAAGAACATTTTATCTGAACAAAATCTGCATATCAAAAAGCTGTCAAAGGGACAGAAGCAAATCGGGGGTTTTAATGCATTTTAAGAGTCTAATCTGATCTCATTTGCAGAATGTCATGATGGTATTAATAATTTTGTTTCCATTTCTGGAGCTTATTCAGATCACTACATATGCACAATTTCTTGCTATTTTTAAATATGCCCTTTTGTAAAATTCAAGTAAAGCATCTGTGCATAGTGTGAAAAAAGATTTTGATATAATTATGATATTGACCACAGTGATAATTTTTTACAAATTCAAAATGTTACAGCATAGGCCTTCATGCCTTAATTTGCTAAAACGTAACGTTTGAAATCCTCTAATTAGAAAATAAGAGAAAGAGAATTCTAGAAAAAGCAAATATCATAAAACAGGGACAGATGAGGAAATCTCATTTACATATCTACAACCCTGCCTTTCTCTGTTTTTTAAACTTATTGTAACATCTTTTAAAGTTATTACCTTAGAACCTAAGTTGTACATTGAAGAAATAAAAGAAGATAATTCCATGACCTGAAATAGATTCAACTTATTTTATGTTCTTCTAAAGATGTTCTTTCTTCTCACAGGTATCTAAAGAAGAAGGAGAGACTTGCTACAAACAAAAACTATAAAGAGGTTGCTACAGATAGTGAAAAAGAACATAATCTTCTTCATGTGTGAAATAAAGATTCATTCAGAATCCATTTATTTAATAATATAAACACAAATATTTTATTAATATTTATAAGTGAAAGAATTTCAAAGTTTTGATCAGAGAAGAATATATGTAGAAGCACTATTTTTATAAATATCATTTATATTTGTATTTTATTTTTTATTCAATGCTATGTCTGTGGAATGTTTTCATAATGTAATTCAGTGATGTCTTGCATTCATACCTGTGAACTGTTACATGTGAATTCATGTAAAATTTATTTTGTCATGGTTATATTTAATGCACAACAAAATATTAAATATTGCTGTTTGTTCACTGGAAGAAAGGTTTTAATTGGAAAAGATTAGAAGGAATCTTCATTGGTTATAAAGATGAAATCTTACTAATCATTCTAATTAACTGTTTCCTTAGAAATAAGAACAGAAAATGTCATATTGTAAACTTGTGCACTTATTTATTTGTTTATTAAAATATTGTTTGCTTACCCAGTCTTTGAAAGAATTGGATATTTATAAAAGTTCAACAGCACAACTAAAGTAAACACATAAAAAAACAAAGCTTTCTTTAAAATATGCAATATAATTTCCATCAAAGTTATCCAATTTTTTTTAAAAAAACCAGCATCTTAATCTTAAAAATTAGTAGTGTTCTAAATACAGATAATACAATAAAAATGAGGAAATAAATCATTTTCAATGGTTTAGATCAGGGATGTCAAAATCAATTTCACTGAGGGCCACATTACCATTATGGTTGCCCTCAAAGGCCCAGTTGCATGTAAAATTATGACAACTCACAGTGGCCAGGTGTGGTGTGGCTGAGTGGTCACAGCTGGGTTGCCACAACTAAGTGGGGATGGCTGGGTGGGCCGGCTCAATGTTGCTTACTGGGCGCAGCTGATTCAGGATGGCTGGGTCAAGATGGAACAAGTCGCACTGGCTACCTCAATGTGGAGACAGCTTGACAAGTGCCTTGTCTCCCCAAACTGCTGGCAGTCAAGTGCGCACACACTGCATTCCACATTTGGGGACTTTTATCCACAGAGGAAGGAAAGGCCTTTCTCCCTAAGCCCAGGCATGATTGGCAGTTTGCTAGTTCAGATGTGGATAAATTTCCAAGCTTGGAATGGTATGTGTTTATATGTACTCCAAAGGAGACATTCTTCTCCCAATCTCAGACATCGTTGGCATTTCCCTGTCTGGTGTCCCCACCAGCAAAGCAGGAGGTGAAGGACAATGCTGCTGCATTTGGAAGTGCGGAGGAGAAAGTTTGCAGGAAGCAGTTTCCTCTGAGTCCAGCTTCTGCCTTGACAGATGTCTGGAGAGAAGGAAGGGGAGGCACAGCAGGAAGGAAAAGGTGAAGCTGCTGCACGTGGGGGTGTGGAGTCCAACTTCTGCCTTGACAGATCTCCAGAGAGCAAGAGGAGGAGGCAGGAGAGCAGCACTTCCCTGTCCTGCAAGAGGGAGGCTGGCCCTTCACGAAAATGAATCCCCATTTCCATGCATAGCAAGGATGCTGGCTTGTTGAGCCACAGGTTGGGAGAGGTTCCCTCTGCCCGTTCTCTGCTTAGTGCTGCTGCCACTGAAAAGATACCCAATGAGATAACTATTCAATCACCTCCTACTACTAGTCTGCTTGCAGGCCAGATCTAAACACATCACAGGCTGGATCTGGCCCATGACCCTTGAATTTGACAAGTCTGTGTTAGATAGTGACACTGCAGTTAAACGGAATGAGAAAAAGCTAGTTTGGAAAGAAATTCCAATTGGAAATTCAATCTTGCATATGAATAGGAAGCAATAACAAAGATTTAAGAGGCAGCTGGAGAAAGGTAATTGAATGAGATAATGGAATGTAGAGATAGACTTGAGTGCTACCAGGAAAGAAGTGGCTATGAAATCTATGTGATTTAAACATGTGACTTCATAACAATGTATAAGTTAAGAAATAAAAAACACTCTGGTGCTTTGAAGGATACAAAGACAAAGAAGCGTCAAAGAACAGGAGCTGGAGAATTCTGGAAGCTGACATCCACATCCATCTTAGAGTTGCTAAGATTGAGAAAAACTGCTCTGAAAATACTAGAACCATAATTAAATATATAGGAAGGGAACCATTCAAAGTCAACTCGAGATTCTAACATAAAGAGAGTAAACCAAGAGAGTGGCTTTTAGATAATTGTGTTTGCCTAACATTAAATGGAACAAAAGGGAGGACGCTGGGCTCCACCCTGACTCGGCATGCCCACTGTTCACCCACCGCCGAACCACTTTGGATTTGCCCTGGCATGAGTTATGTGGCGGGGGGGGGGGGTTGAAGCAGAATCCACCACCTGGCCATCAGCCCCACACTGCACCTGTTTCTGCAGCCACCAGCCCGAGGGAACGTGTCCACACAATGAAGTTGGCATGCCAGCTTCCACTAGAGGCTGCTACAGCACCAAACAAGAACCACAAAAATGAAGAATATTTTGAGCCTGAACATAGAACATATGAATCAAAACAATTTTATATTTGAAAGAATTCAAATATTCTCTAAAACTAGTTAAAGAAGATCATTTGGCTTGAAGTCTAATCATTTGACACAGAGTTTTATTTTGTTTCTTTTGTCCACCACTCACATTTGGGGGATTGGCATGTTTAGCAGACATCTTTAACAACTTTTTTGATTGTTTGTTTGTAAACTATACAGCTCTCCTCCCCGACTTATCCGAAATTGGGCAAACATAATGGAATATTCAAAGACTGACAGCTGTCTAAAAATCATTCCAATGTTCATCTGAGATATTCAACAATAACAAGATTCCTTATTTGGTTGCCTTTCAGTTACCATAAGTTCAAGTGCTATAATTTACCAGTGATGCTTTTATACTACTTGTAATCTCTGAGACACACAGGATGTATTTTATTAAACAGGAGGTTAAATATTTCAGATTAAATCAATTATCTGGCTTTATTCTGAGCAGAATCTCCAGAATTCAGGACCTCCCCTTGTGGAAAATGTCACAGTGCTGTGGCAAAAATATTTCAAAGTTGCTGACATCACAGAAGTAACAGCAATATAAGGTGTTCCTGGCAAACAATATAATTTCCAAGGAGGCTTTAAACAAACATGTCAGCAACAGCAGAAGAAAATTCCTGAAATAACTTTCTTTATTTACAGTATTTAATTCTTTCAGGAGGTGGAGTGAGGGGGAACCTCCTCTAAGATATGTGAATCATTATGTTTTGTTCTGGGCTTTGTCCTAGTAAATCTACATATCTGAAGAACCAGTGCCCCAAATTAGTTTGGCAACCAATGCAGAGGAAAGAATTCTTACTTAGACTGACGCTCCTTGAGTAAATAAGTTCAGTATGTTAAAATTAAGCCTGAATTCCATTTCCAGTAATTCTGAAAGAAATAATAATTAGGAAAAGAAAAAGAATATTCTGAAGGATGTTTCAACAATTAAAAAAACCCAACAATTAGCAATTGCCAAGTTCAAGAATATTCAAAATGGTGTTGAATTATACTTTTCTAGAGAACATTGATTGGCAACTATTTGTGTTCTAAGATAAGACATTCCTTCAGCACAGTGGTGGGATTCAAAATTTTTTATTGTTCTGTGGGCGTGGCATGGCCTGGTGGGCGTGACTTCATGGGCATGGCAGGGGAAGGTTACTGCAAAATCCCCATTCCCTCCCGATCAGCTGCAACTTGGGAGCCAGAGAATAAATGGGGGTGGGGCCAGTCAGAGATGGTATTTACCGGTTCTCCTACTCAAAATTTTCACTTCTCGTTCTCCAGAACTGTCAGAACCTGCTGAATACCACCTCTGCTCCAACATTCCTATGCATCATCTAGAATGGTGACAGAAAATTCTTAACTATACCATGTAAACAAAAATCATTTCACTGAAATCAAAGGACAAACTGTTTTTCAGAGCTAGTCAGTGTAAGCATAGAGACAGTTTATCAATGCACAAAGCACAAAACTGCTTTGATCACTTCCTTGGTAGGTCCATTACATTTTTTAAACCATGCAAATTAGCTGTGCAAAAGAAGTTGCAAAAATTAATAGCAAATTATTATTTGATACTGTCCTCTATAATTATTTTTTAACCATTATCCTTCTTATTTTGGGGAGCCAGTTCCTATTGACCAGAGTGACCAAGACAGCATGACTTTTCATTCAATTACATTTAATGAGGCCAATATCTCCAGGACTGCAGCTCTCACTCACTGGATATGGGAGCAACGTTGTGAGATAGTATTGGCCTCTTGAAGGAAGAAGGTGGCCAAAAAAGGTGGCCATGTGTCATGTTAATTTGCTCTCTTTCCATTCTGGTATGCAAGGGTGGTCTGCAAGGTACAGGAAAAAAAGAACTCAAGATAGCCATCACAACAACATAATGAAAATTTTGCCTGTTTGTTATGTGCATGACACGTAAAAACAGGGTGAGCTTTGATTGCAGCATTGTGGTGGCCATCTAGACTTTTGGATCACATCCTGAGCATAACCCCATGCACCCTGGATGGCTACATACAAATTCTATTCTTTTAGCTGAAGTTCATTTCTCTAGACATAAAACATCAAAAGCATTGATTGATTGATTGTATCCCATTGGAATCTATCAATTCTCAGCAGCTTTTACCCCTGCATGTAACATAATTACTGTTAAAACATCCACGGTAGCATATTCTCAAAGACTTTGCCTAGCGACTGCCCTGATTATCAACTGTTACAATGCACTGAAAAAATAACATTATGACCAGTCCTCTTATTGGTGACAACTACAGCTAACAGTAAAATCACAACTCATAGTCACATGGTGACTTGCTTAAAGGCCACAGTGGAATCAATGATCCCAATTTTGGTCATTATCTGTAGTGTCATCTTGAACTCCTAATGAACTTCCCCCACAAAAAACAAACAAGGGCTAAATATGAAAAGGGGTTCAACATAAAAGTTAAGGAGAACGCCCTGCATAAAATCCCTTTTTCAGCAATTATCTGAAAGACATCAGGGAAAGATGAGCCTCCCTTCCATACAGAGGCATTTGCTCAGCATTTTCACTGCCATAGGAAAGCAAGCGCCTTCTAGTCTCGGTGTGTGTGTGTGACTTATTCCATGTCTTCTTGCTTCTTCTCCCTTGCACTACTCTGGTGACATTCTGCTAAACAGAACTGGCTGAGGATGGACAGTTGCATTCAATGAGAAAGTCACATGACACACAACAATTGGCAAAGATAACATAAGTGCCTAAAACAGAGAGAAATTGTTCCAACCGTACTGGGTTCAAGATATCAATTTTCCACCATCATTACTAATCTCAGCTAGAATTCTTGAGTTCTTGACTGAACTGCCTCTAGATCAGTGATTCCCAATGTGAGGCCCACACACCACCGGGGGGCAATTTGATTTTTAATGGGGGCAATTTGAACGTTGTTTAAACTAAGTAAAATGCCTTTTAGGCTTCCTCTGCATGAGTAGAGTTCATTTTTTGAGTAAAATAAGAATTATATGTCACGGGCGGGGAGGGGGGTGGCATCAGGATTTTAGAGATGATTAGGTGGGGCATGGCAAAAAAAAAAGGTTGAGAACCACAGCTTTAGATCAGTGGCTTTCAACCTTTTGGACATCAGGGACCAGAACAATAGAGTAGCCAACCCAAAAGATTGCAATCCTATGAAACAAACAAAATCTTTAAAAATCATGATATTTATATAGTTATTTACCAAGGATATCTGTTGTGGCTCAGCAGGAGCCTTTGGAACTGCCACCAGACTCCGACAGCGAGGGGTCTTATGCACCAGCCCTGGAGGATGCGGAGGACCCTGGACAGGGTTCTGACTCCGAGCAGGGCTCAGAGACACTAGCTGGTCCCCAGGTGACAACTGAGCCTTGGATCAGTGGGGAGGAGAGAAGAGAGATTGACACAGATATCTAAATTATATTAAAGTAACCAACATATATTTACTATTACCAAAGCATTTCACAACTTTTGAGCACCCCTAATATCTGGAAATAAAGTTAAAAAGTTTAACACGTCCTAAAATTGAAGTAGCAGAAATCCAAAGGATGCATTATTGCTGATAACTCTGGCAAAGCACACTGGCCAACATCCTCTGTAAATCAACTTGAATCAAATGGACTGATGGGGAGGAGTGCTTATACCAACCCATGGCAAGACGCCTTGCATCATAATCAGAGTGACAATTTGACAGGCAGCAAAGCATCTAGAAATCAGCTCTAGACTTCATCCACCAAAGTGCTTCTGGTTAGTCCAGCTACATTCCTCAAACATTCATTCTGTCACATAAAAAGAATCCTTTTTGCCACAGTAAAAGTTTGCAGGTATGCTTGGGTTGACTATGCAAACAAGGGTGTCTGTAAAAATTTGCTGAGTTTCATTCTGAAATTGAATTCTTCAAGCATTGCAGACAATTGTAATGAATGGATTTCATCTTTGTTCTAACCCTTACAATTCGAATAGACGAGCCAAATAAAGGTAAGACTAGGAAAACCACATGGATGACTACATAGATTTAAAAAGTGGAAAAGTAACATTCTCTTTCCTCCAGGTCATCTGCACATTCCTGGGTGTGTACTACAGTATCAACCCACAAACACAGAGCACCCCAGCCCCTTCTTTTCAGAATTAAACTACATCAAGTTTATTTTTAATAATTAATATGACCTTTTCTATAATAAGTTGAAATGTTTAAAATGCTTTTGAATTCATCACAATAGTACACATTTTAGAAAATTATCTTGATCTCAAAATGCATTTAAATCAATAGCAACATTTTTTATTGATCATATCAGAAAAATAGCAAAAACTCGTTGTAATTATCTTGCTGAACATGTAATCTGGTAGTTGAAAAATAATTCATATGATTTGGGTATGTCCTATTACTGCTAGGAATTGATCTGAAACTCATAGGAATGTTAACATTACAGTAATTACTCTACAGGGTTCATACATATTTTTGGCAACATCTTGGATATATGAAATCTATTGAAGTAAATTATTATGAAGTTATTATGAGAGCTAATTTGGTCCAATGGTTAGCTAGAAAACTGGAGACTTGAATTCTAATCCCACCTCAGGCATGAAAGGCAACTGAGGCATATATATCTCTATCTATCTATCTATCTATCTATCTATCTATCTATCTATCTATCTATCTATCTATCTATCTATCTATCTACCTATCTACCTACCTACCTACCTACCTACCTACCTATCTCAGCATATAATGTCACACTCGGGTGACAATCCAGCCACTAAATTCCTGTCACAACTAAAGGATCAACACTTGCTTTCCAGCAATTTCCAGGAAAATTGCTACAAAGAAAAAAATGTTAGTTTCAATTATTATACAGGTGACCATGCTCCTGCACCTCAAAAATAATACCTCCCTGAAAATAAGACCAAGCACTTATTTCAGGAATCAAAATAAAATAAGACCCTGTCTTTTTTTTGGTAAAACTGAGTAGTCGTTCAATAAGAATACCTCACTGTCATCCTCCAGCCAGAGAGCAAAAGCAGGAGTGTTGTTTACAGGGAGGTCCTGAGCAATTCATATGAGGAAGAAACTGAAAATCTATGCTATGCAAGTTATTGACTACGTAGAACAAAAAGCCAGGGGGGCTAGTGGCAATTTCCCCTCTTTTCCTTTTAACTGATGTTACAGTAGAAGGAACAGTTTCATCTGAACTGAGGAGAGTCAGTGTAAGAAGTGAATTGGGGCTGGGACACTATGCAGGAGAAATTCAGTTCACAATTGTTGGCTCAGTGGTGGTCGGTGATTGAAACTCATAAAGGAACTCATAAATTTGAAATATATACATACATACATACATACATACATACATACATACATACATACATACATACCTATACACATGCACACACACACATATAATGCATATTTTTCAAATTTCATTTTTACTATCTAAAATTATTTCACTGTTGTTTTAACACTGTGGATTATTATATAAGTAACTGATACTAATCTGATTGATGCAAATCTTATTTTTAATAAATAAATAATTGCTTATATCTGGTTATACTGTATCTTATACACACAATATAAATTTGTGACCTTTAAAACCATCTATTTCAACTATATCAAATTCTTTCAGTTAGGAAGAAACATTTCTAAATTAATTAATCTTTACTGAATACAACTAGTACAGCTGTGTACCAGCCCCCATTATGGGGATATCACAAAGTCTCTCAAAATGCTTTTTAATATGAATTTTGATCCAGTCCCAGGAACAAAAAGGTTAAAAACTATCAATTGAACTAATTTATATTACATATTAAGTTGCTGGTAGAGATGCAGAATATGAATTTTGTTTTTGCTTTAAAGATAGCCTTGACTTAAGGCTAATTGAGCCCAACGTTTCCACTGCTAAGCTAGATAATTAATAAGTGAGTTTTGCCTCATTTAATGACCTTTCTTGTCACAGTTGTTAAGTGAATCACTGCAGTTGTGAAATTGGTAACCTCGTTGTTAAGTGAATCTGGTTTCTCCACTGACTTTGCTTGTCAGAAGGTTGCAAAAGGTGATCACATGAGCCCAGGACACTGCAACTGTCATAAATACATGCCAGTTGCTTTAATGGTAGTAAGTGTGAGAATTGGTCATAAATCACTTTTCTCGGTGCCCATCTAACTTTGAATGCTCACTAAATGAATGGTTGTAATCCAAGGATTACTTATTTTTGAAAGTTATTTGGGGGAAAGAACTTGCTAGAGAGATGAGAAAGTAGAATAATTATAATACCCAATCTTCATTTTAAATGTTGGTTGATCAATGAAACAGGGTCATTATTATATGCGGCAATCACTTACTTGTTGAGATTTTTGCAACAATAGGTCACATTCAAAGTTTTTCAATATATTTCTCAATATCATGTACTCAGTCTAGAGATCAGGTTAGTATACATCCAACAATTAGGCTGGCTAAAAGCCAAAAGTTTAGTAATTCAGAAGGAGAATTTCAAGACAGCCATCCAGACTCAGAAAAGCATTTTTGTATGAGCTCAGGGCAGGGCCACTAATATAACCTGACTTCCTACACTAGGAAATTTAAGGATTATGCTGGCTGCAAAATCAGAATCAATACTTTTATATGTTATTCTTCTCTCTGTCTATCTGGTTATATCTGTTATTTTTTAACAGTTTTAAATCATTGTTCTAAAGAAACCTCTGTGTGTGTGTGTGTACGTGCGCGCATGTATGTATGTATGTACGTACGTATGTATGTATGTATGTTGTTTATGGATTCATAGCATTGGTAATTTTTTTTCAAATTTAAGTTTAAAAAGCTACGTACATCTTTATTAGATGTACATGTGAAAAGACAAATTATAATGGGGCTGTCCTAGAAGAGTGTCTGGAAACTTCAGCCAGCTTAAAATGCAGTGATCCTCAGTTTTACACAAGCCAAGATTTGCATGTGTCACCCCTTTTGGAGCAGCAGCATTGGTTACTGATCTGGGTGCAATTAAAGGTGCTGGCTATAGTATCACCTTTAAAGCGCTACGAGGGTTAATTGAAGGAATGCCTTTCCTTAGTTACATGTACTTGACTCATCAGAATGAGAAGGCAGGACATGTTGCACATTCCATTTTGAGGGAAATATATCTGTTGGGTCTCCAAAAAAGTGCCTTCTCAGTGGTAACTCCCGCCCTATGGAATATCATTCCCATGGAGATAAGATTGTTCCTTACCTTGTTACTTTTCCAGAAAGCTGTGAAGTTGTGGTTCCATCTGCAGGCTCAAGTATGATACAGAACCAATCAAGTTGTTGGTATGACTATATTTGTTGCAGCTGTTGGTGGGGGAATTTTAGGCTTTGGGTATAAGCTTCCATGAATCAACATGTGTGACTTGGGCAGTCATATACATACATACATACATACATACATACATACATACATACATACATACATACATGACTGCCCAAGTCACACTTGTTGTTTCATGGAAGCTTATATATATTTAATTAATTAATTAATTAATTATTCAGGGAAGACAACCCTTTGTGGCTGGATGGTTGACCATAGCAATGATATTAAGCAGTGATGTAGTAAGCATAACTGGGATTTCTAGTTTGTTAATCTGATTCTTCAAGATTTTAAAGGGATAGATCGGGAGTGGTTTTAAAACTGTACTAAACTCATCTAAGAGTTTACATGATTATTTCCCCAATTCTTCCACTTTAGTATGGCAAATATACTTCTGGAACATGACTGAGCACTCAAAGGGGACTCCAAATGGTTTGAAAGTCTCATGGTAATAATAGGGTTTCCCATCTTTCTTTTTCCATTTTTTGGGAAAAAAAACCCAGGTCACAGGTACAATCTGTATAAAACACATGACATTGGGTAGGAGATTTCTTGCGGGATGTTCAAAAATATCACAAGGGCAGCTACTTGCATTTACAACACTCTTATAACCATTGCAGCATCCCCACAGTCATATGCTCAAAATCAATGTGCTTGGCAACCAATGGCAGTTACAGCATCCCAGGGTCATGTGATCTCCATTTGCAACCTTTCCAGCTGTCTTGTATCAAGAAAAGTCAATGAGATGAACTAGATTGATTTAATAGCCATATGATTACTGAATTACCAATGATTTACATAACAACCATGGCAAAAAGGTTACAAAATTGGGCATGATTCATTTAACAACCATATTTCTTAGCAACATAAATTCTTCTCCCAATTGGGGTCATAAGTCAAGGACTATCTATACAGCGTATGTGATGTGCATCTAACAAAAAGCCAGAGTTGTGGTCCCATGGCTGTGCCCAACAACAGACCATTAGCTATCCATGTATTAGGAAGCTTGTTATATAAAAAACTCCCCACCTACGAACTATTTTTTGTAGTCTAAAGACATTACTATATGGTCTGACCAAGAAGACAGCAGTAATTTATTACCACTTTTTAATTGTATAATACAATATTACTGCATTTGTTTCTATTGTCAATAGTAATCCCTTCATCATAGAGAATGGTGAAACTTTCATAAATACAGTAAGATAAACTAATTTTTCATATATGTTGTGCTTTCCACAAAAACTGGACAAAACTTACAAGATCCCTAGTGCACTGATCTCATAGAAAATTGGGTAAAGACACAACTTACTTAGTTCTGCTTTGTGAAGAGCATACTGCATATACATAGAATATATACATGCAGATCCTAATTTATTTGGTGGAATCATTACAGAAAATTGCTGATATAAAAGCACTCATCTTGTGGTTCTTTTTAAGAAACTATGACCAGCAAGCTGCCTTTCAGCTTCATTCATAAAGATAAGTACAATCAAAATGTTATAGAAAGTGTTTACTTTACTCTGAAAACAAAGAATAGGGTGTTTTCTGAGTCAGCTTGTTTTGGCTAGGACAAAAATATAAGTTCAAACTGGATAATTTAAAAACAGATTTATTTTAAAATAAAGTTACAATCTTTCTGTTCTACTAAAAAGACTATATTTAGGTGAGAATAATTAATATAATAAAGAAACATACTGGTGTGCTATACTATGTGATGTTGACTATACTTCCTAATGCTATTATTTTCCACCAAAGTTTTTAAGAAACAAAATATGTAATATTTTCTAAAAATTAGCATCAATACTTTATGCAAAACCAGTCTGAGATGATAGTGGCTGTCTCTCCAATCTAGTGCTTTAAACATTAATGTTTACATTGAGAAATAGAAAATCCTATTCCTCATTAAGCATTGAAACAATATTTCTATTGAGGGTTATCTTTTAAATGAAGCTCCAAGGATGAGCAAGCCTTCCACCATCTGAGCTACATGAGGCAAATATCAGAAGTTGTGAGAACATCAAAATTAATTTCCATTGGATTAAAGACACTACTGTCATGTTGCAAGATATGGATGTATCATCAGGCTGAATGGAAGAGTGGCCATGGTTCAGTATTCCAATTTTGACCATATAAGTTGTTGATTTTGTGCATGCTATCTCTATCCTAAATTGACCTAAATCTGAAGGGTCAAAAGAGAAATAATTTTTTTTGCCTGGGACCATGGACAGCAGCTATTCATCTGAGTAGATAAAAATGACCACAGTACAGAGCTAAGCTACCAACCACAACCTTCAAAACTTAGTGAACAGTATGAACCATATTATCATTATTGGGCTTGAGTCACTTGGTCAGCTTTCCACATGAATGCTGCCAATTTTGCCTTAAATTGCTTAGATGTGCTTTCACAATAAAGCTTTAAAGATAAAACCTAGCTCAAGTTACATTCAATTTCTGGTACAGTAGCTGCAATAACCTGCCCATGCAAATTTCTAGACAAAAAGATTGAAGTGGTTTCCCTTTGCTTTCTTCTGGGATATTTATTCAACTTCCTAATATAGCTCTCAGGCTTGGGATTTCCTTGTTGTCTCCCAGCCAAATGGGTGTTTCCCTTTAAAAGTTATTGCAATTTATTTCCTACTTGCATTTCCAGTATTTGACTTTATACTAAGAGATGGAGTTTGGATAAGACACAGAGCTTGTTTTAACAGTGAAATCAAAATCTCTCATGCTGCTTTTATGACTTCAGTTTCTGCTTTTTTGAAGCTGTCATGCTTTTGCAAAAGCTTTTGAACAGTAGATAGTGATGATTAGTTGTCATAGCAAATATGGCCATCAGATTAATTCTGCAAGGTTATAAGAAATTGAATTCATTGCCTAAACAAATCCTATAAAAATCTTGATTGAAAATATTGTAGCCTGATCGTTTCTTAATCCCTACTGCAAACAGTTGGTGAAGGAAAAACTAGAGAAAATTACAAATTAATATTCCTCCCTATTATCTTCTATGAAAACAGAAAAGGGCTTCAAGGGAGTGGATAGATTTTCTTCTCCCATCCCATATTGGCATAGGTGGTAGGGAAAAGTCTGAAGAAACCCTACAGCTTTTGATGTTCTAGAAGCAGCTTCTCCAAGCTTTAGTAATTTCCTTTTCCTTCTCTGCCCTGGTATTGTGCTTGTTTGTTTTAAGCAAAACATCCTTTCTTGCTCTCTTTTGCTAACATGTCTTTGAATTTTGTTTAGTTACCACCTATGTCTCTTTCAGAGATTCTTTCTTCTGTAATGTAATGTTAATGTAATGTTTAATGTTTATTTCATTTGTATGCCGCCCTATCCCGAGAGACTCAGGGCGGCTAACAAGCAATGGGGGAAGGGGAATCCAAACAAAAGGCAAAACAGGCAAGTTAAAACAGAGCAACAGTCACAACAGTTTAAGTGGGGCCAGGAACTCATCAGCCCCAGGCCTGCCGGAACAGCCAGGTCTTAGTGGCTTTACGGAAAGCCGGAAGGGTGGTGAGGGTCCGGATCTCCACGGGGAGATCGTTCCAGAGGGCCGGAGCAGCCACAGAGAAGGCCCTCCCCCGAGGGGTCGACAGTCGACATTGGCTAGCAGATGGTATTCGGAGGAGGCCCAATCTGTGGGATCTAATTGGTCGTAGGGAGGTGATTGGCATTGGCTCTACAGATATTTCTTTTTCCACTAGGCCAGATGCTTCCTTTTCATCTTCAGCGTCCCTTATTTAGTTGGACATTAGGACAGTGATGTTGAGTATGTCAGCTACCAGTACTTATCTGTAACATCTTTACATTTATCTTTAATACCTACCTTTAATACCTACACAATTTTTAAAATAGCCAGAAATAACAAGATCTTATCAAAGTTTCACGAGATAAGGAAATATCCTCTGGGAGGTGTTCTTGATTCTATATCTCGAAATTTCTACCCTTTTAGGCATATACTCTAATTCTTAATGGTGAATGCTTAAGACTATATAATTTTCACTGTAACATATTTCCTCAGCACTGGTACTGCTATGGTTGGGTTAATAGGTCCTGTCATTGAAAATTAGGAGCATGGACTAACAAAACAGGATGGAAGATATAGAAAATTAGGTGAAAGTCTAAAGATAATATTTAGAAAAGCTCTGATTCTGAATCATAGTTTAGCAAGTTTCTTCTATCTCATTTGCCTTTAACTGGAACACTGAGGAAGGATAAGTTATGTTTGAATGCCAGGTCAATGATGCACCACACCCTGAGGACTGCAGTTCTCATCTACATGTTCAAACAAACTTATCTGTATGCACTTGTTTCATTTCCTTTCACTTTATACATTCCAAGAATAAAGTGAATGATTAATAACTTCGTTTTTATACAAAATAATAGTTTGGCATCAAGGTTATATTCCCTTCAGAATCATAGCAGAATACCATCCTAAAAAAGATAGTCCTCGATTTACAATAGTTCATTTAGTGACCATTTGAAGTTGCAACAGCACTGAAAAAAGTGTGTTATGACCATTTTTCACACTTATGACCATTGCAGTATCCCCATGGTCAAATGATCAAAATTCAGGGCTTGGCAATTAACACACATTTATGACGGTTGCAGTGTCCTGGGGACATGTGATCACTTTTTGTGACCATCTTACAAGGAAAGCCAAAGGGGAAGCCAGATTCTTTACAACCAAGTTAATAATTTAACAATAGCAATGATTCATTTAACAATTGTGGCAAGAAAAGTTGTACAATGGAGCAAAACTCCATGACTTAACACATGACTCACTTAGCAACAAAACCTTTGGGCTCAATTGTGGCCATAAGTTAAGGATTAGCTGTATTTGTGGACACAAAGCTGCAACCTCTGTTGACACTCCCAGAGCGGGGTTTAGCAATTGCTATATTTAGTGTCATTGAAAAACAATAGAAACAGAATAAATAATATAATTTATATCAAGAATGCAATTTACATACAGACTTTTAGACTGTCTCAAGCACTTCCCATAATTACCTTATAAATACCCAGGGTGTATTTGATTTAAATCAAGGCGATTTAAATCATGATTTAAATCATGATTTAAATCACTAGTAAAAAGGCTTGACTTAAATCAACTTGATTTAAATAATAATTTTTAAAAAGCAATTGTCATCTCTGTGCCACAGCGGCTCCTCCTCTGGCCTGCTGCTGACTCACCAACAGTCCCATTCACTTTAATGGGACAGCTGGTGATGTGGCAGTGACACAACAAGGTGAGGGATGTGGTGGGCATCAGGTGAGTGGATGCCCACTAACAGGCACTGCCATGATGGATCTGAAATGACAGGTGCTCTTTAAATGTATGGACTCATTCTTGCTGGTAGTTAGAATCTTTAATATTATTATTTGCAAACAAAATGAAGGTTTCCTATTTTGCTAATGGAGCTTGAATTCAATGAATGAGTTTACCAAAAATATAAATATTGCAGAATATACAGCCTCACCCTACATAACCAAGCTCCATTTCATACTAAATAAGCTAAATTATTAATGTATCTTAAATAGAAAACTATCTTTATATAGATTTTTACTCCCAAAACATTTTATTAAAATAAATTTGATAAAAATAAATCCGATTTAAATAAAAAAATCTGACTAAATTTTTTTAATCTTTTTTTTAAAAAAAAATCATCGATTTTTATTCTCCCTCATCAGAATAATCCTTTAAAATAGTGGAATAACATATTCCTTATATTTCAGATGGAGATCTGGAACTATTTGGCTCATGTAAGGTCACTAGGAAGTTCACAAATAGAACAATTCACAGTTCCTTTCTGTGGTTCTTATCACCATTTACCTTGGATGAACAGAAAATACTTAAGGAATAGAAAAATAAAGGACAAAAGGCAAAAACAGCAGAGGAGAAAGCGGTTAAGACCTAGCCCCATTTGTGATTCCATCATTTCCAGTCATCCATTTATCTGAGTTTTTCCTAAATTAGATTCTTAACTGTGTGCTTCCTAGTATATCTGATGTCCCCAATAAGGAAAAATTATGGGAAAACAATTAAATGGGGAAAATCAATTATTGCAAATAATATTAAGCAGTCCCCCCAAAATGGTTAGTTCAGTCACCCATACAACCACACCAGGCTTTAATATACTCTTGAATGTAATCAAGATCTTTCTCACAATTAGGATACACTAAACTATTTCTCCTATCACAACACAGCAGGTCATATGAAATGATATACGCTACATAGGAATATTTACCAACAAATAACACAATTGTACTTCAAATTAAACAGAGACATTTGTTTATTTAGGAACCACCTGCCTCTATAATGTGGCACCATGAGTGAGTACAACAAATTGACCTCCAAATGAAAATTATTATAAAAGCCATAAAAAAAGTCTCTCTAAGAAGTTGAGTGTTAGAGTGAATGTGTGATAAAATTCAGGTTCTAAATGTTCTTGTATAACTAACTCTTACTATCAGGAAAACCAATGAATAATCTGATAATGTATTAGATGCCTCAAAGACAATATATTCATCATTAAAGTTGAGATAGATAGGTAAAGGTAAATGTTCCCCTCGCACATATGTGCTACTTGTTCCCAACTCTAGGGGGTGGTGCTCATTTTCGTTTCAAAGCCAAAAGGCTAGCGCTGTCCAAAGATATCTCCATGATCATGTGGCCGACATGACTAAATGCCGAAGGTGCACGGAATGCTGTTACCTTCCCACCAAAAGTGGTTCCTATTTTTCTACTTGCATTTTTTAAGTGCTGTCGAACTGCTAGGTTGGCACAAGCTGTGACAAGTAACAGGAGCTCACTCCGTTACACGGTGCTAGGGATTCAAACCGCCGAACTGCTGACCTTTCTGACTGACAACCTAAGCGTCTTAGCCACTGAGCCACCGTGTCCCTAGATAGATACAAACTATATACATACATACATACATACATACATACATACATACATACACACACACACACACACACACACACAAACACACACACACACACTCTCTTATACAGCAGTTCAAAAGAACTTTGATTTTGCAAAGAATTAGGTAATAATTTTCCAGAATTTATCCTTGAGAACAGTGGACCTAATCATTTACTGAGTCAGGTGTTTTTGATCATAATTTGTTATATAATCCCTAGTGATCAAACTGATCTTGAATTTCTAGAAAACTAGATTTTGATATATATTTTTCATGTTAAATCTGCACTATGAGCGAATCTAGAATCTTAATTAAGACACAGGTGACCTCCACAAATATTTTTTCCATACATTTTGTAGAGCATTGTACATCCAGGAACAAGTGTGGACTTGTGAATGAATGAAGGAGCTCTCAGAAATTGCAGAAAACTGTTCTGCAGTTTCAGTGGAGGAAGTCAGTAGTTTTATCCACAATAGGAGTAAGAATATACATGGGAAAGATTCATATTTCAAAGCCCAATCTTTCCAATCTCTGAAGAGTTAAAGCTTATTATTTTGATTGCTATTGTATCATTAATGATATTAATCTGAACAAATTTACTATAGCTATCCAGCCATCACTAAATCACCAATTTAAGATAAGTCATCAACACATTTTACCTACCGTAGTCAAGAATTTGCAGCTGACCATGATATGTTTTTCTGAAATATTTTGACAAATAGAATAGTAACATTATTAAAAAGGAGCTATGTGCCAACTGCTGTCCTAGAACAAGTTACTATAAAACCGTATGGTGAAGGTTAATAATCAGCAGTTTCTATTGTTCAGTTCTGAAGGGGAATGAGGCAGGGATGTCCCGTCATCCCGGCTGCTTGCCTCAATCACCAAGTATTTGACAATAGCCTTTAGAAAGAATTCTTACATCAAAGAACTGTACTGTAAGAATGCCAAGCTAGAGTAAACATGTATATAGAGATGTTTTACAGTAACAACTTGGCAATAGCTCCTTGACAGCTAGTAAACTTACTAAAGAATTTGGACCCTCCCAAGTATAACCGAAACGTTAACAAAAACAGAAACATATGATTATCTTATGAAGAACACTCCAAATCACAATTTATATTTCCTTGATTTAACAAAATTGAATCCATTTTACAATTCACAATTATTATTATTATTATTTTTAAATTTTAATTTTTAATTTAAAACAAATACAACATCTTTCTTTACATGCTATAGAAAGTGTATCAGTTGGTTACAAATAGACTTTTGTGCATCTCTTCCATAGTCAACAAACATAATTCATGTTAACTCGAGCATAGTCCAGCTTTTTTTCAAATCTTTCATATGTGTCAAACAACTTTTGAAATGCAGAGAAAATCATTTGAAACGAATCATTTGAAGCATGTATAGATGCCATGTTGTGATGCAGCTAGAAGCTCTAAGATATTTGCAAGTAAGAACACGCTGGGAGCTGTGCGATCTTATCTGATCTTAGACCAACACAGCCAAGCAATAAAAGTGTCAGATTGCAAGAAGCCAAATTGTAGTAAATTAGTTTACAGCCCACTTAAGAAGAGTCAGAGGGAATGTTGGAGTAATCTTTCCTTTATCCACGTAAATATCATTTAAAACATTTAAGAAATAGGGTAACCACCGGCCATAAATCCATTTAAAAAAAAACCAATTCGCCGCTAGATTCTTCTGTTCTTTGGTTTCAATTAGCTTATATTTTAACGCGGACCGTATCTCTTTGAGTAATAAACTCAGCTTACCAGTTGAAACCACTTCCACCATTCTTAGGGGCAACCTGCAGTTTCGGTTAGCTTACAGCTAATCCAGAAGGAACTGGCAAAAGGGGTTAAATTCCAAGCCCCCCAGAGACTTGCGAATGTCTCTGAGGTCACTGGATCTCCCCTAACTTTTCACTGTCTCTCCGGGACAGCTAGGGTCCGAAACGACCTGTCCAATTTCCTTCGGAATAGGGGAATTTCAGGAATAGCCTGAAACTCCGTCTTCTCACTGCTAAGCCCCGCCTTCTACAATTCACAATTATTTTGTTTTATTTGGATCTACTTCACCCTAATTTAATGTATCTAGATTGCAACTAGTCACCCCCTGTTGCCATAACCTTAGCAAATTGTTCATGGAAAAAATATACTCTGCTTACTTTGCATTCCAGAGATATAGAATTATTATTCCACCTATTTAACTGACCAAGATCTGACCAAGCAAAGGCTGTCACATTTTATTTTATTTTATTTTATTTTACATTTATTAGACTATGTCGGCACGGGATAAAATACCACCAGTATGCGGACGATACACAGTTGTATCTGTCCGCCCCGTGCCAACTCAATGAAGTGATAGACGTGATGAGCCAGGGCCTTGAAGCTGTTAGAGACTGGATTAACAAGCTTGTTCTCAATCCAGATAAGACCGAGTGGCTGCTGTGCTTCCCTCCCACTAATTGGCCAAGTGCTCCATCTCTCAGGCTGGGGGGTCAAATACTATGCCCCTCAGATAGGTACGCAACTTGGGAGTCCTCCTGGACCCACAGCTGACTTTTGAACATCATTTGTCAGCTGTGACCAGGGGGGCATTTGCCCAGGTTCGCCTGGTGCACCAGTTGCATCCCTACCTGAACCGGGAGGCTCTCACAACAGTCACTCGTGCCCTTGTGACCTCTAGGCTGGAGTACTGCAATGTGCTCTACATGGGGCTGCCCTTGAAGAGTATTCGGTGGCTTCAGCTGGTCCAGAATGCAGCCGCGCGAGCAATCGTGGGTGCACCTCGTTTCACCCACGTAACACCTATCCTCCGCGAGCTGCACTGGCTGCCTGTTGATCTCCGGGTGCGCTTCAAGGTGCTAGTTGTCACCTACAAAGCCCTTCATGGTATTGGATCTGGGTACTTGAGAGACCGCCTACTGCCAATTACCTCCACTAGGCCAATAAGATCCCATAGATTAGGCCTCCTCCGAATCCCATCAGCCGGCCAATGTCGACTGGCAACTACCCAGAGGAGAGCATTTTCGGTGGCTGCTCCGACCCTTTGGAACGAACTCCCCGTGGAGATTCGTACCCTCACCACCCTCCAGACCTTCCGCGTAGCCCTTAAAACCTGGCTGTCCCAACAGGCCTGGGGCTAAAGACTTCAACCCCACTCGAATAGTATGACTGTTGCGCTTTTAACGATGTATTGTCTTCATGTTTGTAACTTATTTGTCCTTCCCTCCCCTTGAATTGTGAGCCGCCCTGAGTCCCCTCAGGGAAAAGGGCGGCATACAAATAAAGTAATCTAATCTAAAACCCTAGGCTGAAAAGTAATAGATTAAGCTTGATAGATAAATACAACAGAATACTTAATGTTGTGGCAGAAGATTAATGCTGCTTTGAAAATTCAAAACATACACAATAACAAATATGGTATCAATTCATCTAAAATCTTGACCTCTCCCCTTCTCAAATTCAATGTTTTTATTTAGCAATCAAGAAAGTGTGGAAATTTAGATATGGAGGAAAATGACATAGGATGAATGGAACAGACAAAGGTGCCTCATATAAGTGAAGCTCCTGATTAATCTGTCTATTTTGGCTGGACTTTCTAGGGTTACTAAAACAAATCTTTTCCTGAAAAGAAATGAAAGCCATTATGTATATGCAAATGTCTGTGGCCGTTCTCAAGGAAAGGTGAATAAAAATTTCAAGAGCAAAATAATAGGACTTCCTTTTTGGAATGGACTTTATATCTACATAGTAACCTGGCATCCAACTAAACTAAAGGAAGTTATTTGGCGACAAAAGCCAGGGACAAGTTTAAGGGATTATGAGAAGACAGACTGCTGGCTAGGTTATGGGCTGCTGGTGCCCTGCCCTTTTAAAGACCTCTCCCTAACTGCCCCAGCAATGTGTGTCTATAAAAACTGGGTAGAGAGGCAGCTGGGGGTTGCCTGGTCTTAATGTGAGGGAAAGTTATTTGTATTAGTTTGGGGAAACTCAAACAGCCTGCAACAGCTTGGGAAATAGAAGAACTACAGTTCTCCCTAAATGGGGCTCACAAAGAGAAGTAGTGGAAGAACAAAAGCCATAGTAAAATAAGGGGAGAGTGGTATAATAAACTGTGAGGACTAGCCATTGAATACTCATGGGTGTGTTGCCAAGAGGCCTCATGGGGTTGGGTTGGATCTCTTGGAATTTTGGAGCTCACTAACTTGTGTATACATAAAGGAACCTGTGACAAAGTGCTACAGATTTTCCACTCACTGAAGATTGGACTAAAAAAAAACAGAGTCAAGAAGGAACTAAGATAGTATGGGATAGTGTGGGATCACTATCTTAGTTAGAAGGCCCCAGTCGAAGTCTAAGACAATGATGGAGAGTGAAGAGAAGGAACTAAGTATACATAAAACAGCTATCAATGAAACAGCAGAGAATGGGAGCAATCTTTAGCAAATAGGCATGTTGCTGGAGTCACATTGTTTGCTTGCATCCTGATGCTCAATACAGCATTGTTATATCTTGTGTGTATAGAGTGTTAGAATTAGAGGATAACCAGCCATTATGTTATTACAGACCCAATGGGGACCCAGCATGGGAGGGGGGGAATATGCAGGACGAATGTTGCAGTGCCTTTGTGGTTGTTTGTAAGGATGAATGGCTGCCATAGTGCTGCAACAATTCATAACTTCGGGACTGTGTTGTAAGTACTTGGGTGTATGTAATATTGTAACTTTGAACAGGCACCATGTAACCATAACTGAAGGATTACTTTTATAGATGCCCATTATTTTAACTTTACAATTTTGACACACATATATATGCACGCACAAAACACACATATGTTTTGTTTCATATGTCTAAGAAATGATATTAATATTAAGATATTAATTATTTTTGAATTAAAATGTGTAAGAATTGAGGAGTCATGACAGATAAGAAGAAACTGCTAAAAACCCTGAGTGCAGTGGTGAAATTCAAATTTTTGTACTACCGGTTCTGTGACTTGTGACTTGGTGGATGTGGCAGGGGAAGGATACTGAAAAATCAGTATCAGTATCAGTATTTGCCAGAAGTGGTATTTGCCAGTTTTCCGAACTACTCAAAATTTCCACTATCGGTTCTCCAGAACCTGTCAGAACCTGCTGAATTTCACCACTGCCTGAGTGGTGGAACTAAATAAACTACCGTAAATAAATCTTCCAGCATTCAAAATGCAGGATTGTAGTACTAGAAGCAGCATTGAGAAAGTATTCAGACCCCCTTCACTTTTGTCATGCTGCAGCCTGATTCTACAGTTGTTGAAATTCATTTTTTTCCTCATTAATTTCACTCAGTATTCCATAATGACAAAGCAAAAACAGAATTTTAGAAATGTCTGTAAATTTATTTAAAAGAAAAAACTGAAATATCACATTGGCTAAATATTCAGAGCCTTTGCAACAACAATTGAAATTTAGCACAGGTGCCTCCCATTTCTCTTGATTGTTGCTGACGTGTTTCTACACCTTGATTGGAGTTGTCATGTGGTAAATTAAATTGATTGGGCATGATCTAATGATTTATATAATATATCACATATGACAATGCATACTGCAGCAGAACAAAAGCCATAAGGACAAAGGAACTGCCTGCAGACCTCAAAAATAAGATTATTGCAAGGCACAGATCTGGGGAAGGCTCCAATAAAATTTCTGTTGCACTGAAGCTTCCTAAGAGCACGTTGACCTCCATACTTCTCAAATAGAAGAAGTTTGCCAAAACCAGGACTCTTCCAAGGCCTGATTGTCCAGTCAAACTGAGCAATTGGGGGAGAAGGGCCTTAGTAGGAGAGGTGATCAAGAATCCAATGCTCACTCTGGCTGAGCTCCAGATATCCTGTGTGGAGGTAGGACAGAGTTCCAGGACAACCATCACTGCAACCCTTATCCAATCTGAACTTTATGGCAGAGTGGCTGGACAGAAGCTTCTCCACGGTGCAAAATAGATGAAAGCCTGGAGTTCGCAAAAAAGCACCAGAAGGACTCTTAGACTGTGAGGAACAAGATTCTCTAGTCTGATAAACCAAGATGGAACTGTTTGGCTTCAATTCTAAGTGTTATGTCTGGAGAAACCTGCCCAATATATCACCTTTATTAGGTCTTATCTAGTGGCGATACGGGTGGCAAAATGTGCGCATTTTCCGCCCTTGTTGCGTCCGCAGAATCTCGCCCGGCCGCCCTGTTTAGGATAACCCGCTCCCTCCTGAAAGGAAGGGATGCGAGTGAACCCTTACAGGGAAGAGCTGAGGAATTTGTTCAGTTTCTGTCGGATAAAGTCACTCAGATTCGGACAGACCTGGACTCCATTGGACAGTGCCAGCAGAGATGCCGAGGGAGAGCCTTGATCAAACTTTGTGGAGTGAGTTCCAGCTTGCCACTCTTGAGGAAGTGGACAAGGCCATGGGAGCGATGAGTATCGCCACCTGTCTACTGGACCCTTGTCCCTCCTGGTTGGTTTCAACCGGCAGAGAGGTGACACGGGGCTGGATCCAGAGGATTGTAAACACCTCGCTTCGAGAGGGGTCTTTCCCGCAACCTTTGAAGGAAGCGGTGGGGAGACCCCTCCTCAAGAAGCCTGCTCTGGATCCGGCTGTCCTTAAAAACTACCGTCCAGTCTCCAACCTCCCATTTTTAGGGAAGGTTGTTGAGAAGATGGTGGCCTCTCAACTCCAGAGGACCTTGGATGAAGAGGATTATCTAGATACCTTTCAGTCTGGTTTCAGGCCTGGTTACTGCACCGAAACCGTTTTGGTCGCACTGACCGATGATCTCTGGCGAGCCAGGAATAGAGGGCATTCCTCTATCCTGGTGCTTCTTGACCGCTCAGCGGCCTTCGATATCATCGACCATGGTATCCTTCTGCGGCGGCTGGAAGAGGTGGGAGTGGGAGGCACTGTTTTGCGGTGGTTCTCCTCTTACCTCTCTGGCAGGTCGCAGTCAGTGTTGGTCGGAGGACAGAGGTTGACTCCTAGGCCCCTTGAATATGGGATGCTGCAGGGCTCGGTCCTGTCCCCCCTCCTATTTAACATCTACATGAAGCCGCTGGGTGAGATCATTCGTAGGTACGGGATTAAATACCACCAGTATGCGGACAACACCCAGCTGTATCAGTCTGCCCGTGCCAACTCAGTGAAGCAGTGGAAGTAATGTGCCAGTGCCTGGAAGCTATCAGGGTCTGGATGGGAATAAACAAGCTTGCGCTCAATCCTGACAAGACTGAATGGCTTTGGATGCTGCCCCCCCAAAATAGTCCAGATATTCCACCTCTAAACCTGGGGGTGAAATCTTACACCCCTCAGAGAGGGCCCGCAATTTGGGTGTTCTCCTGGACCCACAGCTGACATTAGAACATCACTTGTCAGCTGTGACCAGGAGAGCTTTTGCCCAGGTTCGCCTGGTGCACCAGTTGCGGTCCTACCTGGAGGCACTCCAAATGATCACTCATGGCCTCGTCACCTCAAGGCTCGACTACTGTAACACGCTTTACATGGGGCTGCCCCTGAAGAGTGTTCAGAGACTACAATTGGTCCAGAATGCAGCCGCGCGAGCGATACTTGGTGTACCTAGATACGCCCATGTTACACCTATCCTCCGTGAGCTGCATTGGCTTCCCATCAGTCTCCGGACACACTTCAAGGTGCTGGTTATTACCTATAAAGCCCTACATGGCCTAGGACCTGGATATCTCCGTGACCGCCTCCTGCAACATACCTCCCAGCGTCAAATAACACCGCACAGGGCGGGCCTTCTCCGGGTACCGTCAGCTACGCAATGCCGTCTGGCGGCTACTGGGGGAGAGCCTTCTCTGTTGCTGCCCCGGCCCTTTGGAACAATCTACCCCCTGAGATCCAGACTCTCCCCACTCTCCTGGCCTTCCGTAAGTTTGTTAAGAACTGGCTGTTCCGGCAGGCCTGGGGCTGTTGATCTTGACTGAACTTCAGCCCCATTACAACTGAATGCATGTTGTGTTTCTGTTTTTAAGTCGTTCTCTTGTGTTTTAATCTTTTCTAAAAAAAATTTTTAATTGCTTTTATGTAAGCTGCCCGGAGTCCTTCGGGATTGGGTGGCATACAAATCTATTAAAATTACAAATTACAAATATCATCCCAACAGTGAAGCATAATGGTGGCAGCATCATGCTGTGGGTGTGTTTTTTGAGCAGCAGGGAGAGTGGTTCACTTTCCAACATGACAACAATCCTAAGCATACCACCAAGAGAACACAGGAGTGGCTTAGGGATAACTCTGAATTTTCTAGAATGGCATAGCCGAAGCCCTGACATGAATCCTATTGAATATCTCTGGAGGGACCTGAAAATGACTGTCTACCAACAGTCACCATGCAACCTGACTTGAGCTTGAGAGGATTTGCAAGAAAGAATGGTGTCCAATCCAGGTGTACAAAGCTTGTCATATCATAACAAAAAACTCAAGGCTATAATTGCTGCCAAAGGTGCTTCAACGAAGTACTGAGTGAAGGGTCTGAATACTTACGCCAATGTGATATTTCAGTTTTTTCTTTTTAATAAATTTACAGACATTTCTAAAATTCTGTTTTTAAATAGTTGTTATGAAATACTGAATGTACATTAATGAGGAAAAAAATGAATTTCAACAACTGTAGAATTAGGCTGCAGCATAACAAAATTGACAAAAGTGATTTTTTAAAATACTTTCAGAATGCACTGTATTTAGGCAATTGCATCCAACTTCAGGGCCATTCTTTGTGAGATGTGTTTGTATCAACAATATCAAAAGCTATTACAGTCATTTGTAAACTCTAAATGCTAAATTGCTTGTGCTTCAAGTACAGTAGAACCTCGGGTCATGAATGCTTCTGACCATGACCAAATCGGGTGCCGAACAAAAATTTTGCAATTTTTTTGCATCTGGTCGCAAAACAAATACTCGGGTGATGATCAAACACTGCCGTGGTGATTTTCCTTGCTGCGGCAACTTCCCCTGCCACATCATTTTTTAATGGGCATGCGCAGTCAGTCTTGCTTCCAGTCACGACCAAATCGGGTTGCGACCAAAGTCCTGGAACGGATTACGGTCGTGACTGGAGGTTCCACTGTACTAACACTATGCCTCTTTTTCCTTTATCATGGTACAATTCTGCCTACAGAACTGGACAAAAATAGCAATAGCACTTATATACCACTTCAAGGTGCTTTACAACACTAAGCGGTTTACAGAGTCAGCATATTGTCCCCAACAATCTAGCTCCTCATTTTATCAGCCTCAGAAGGATGGAAGGCTGAGCCAGTTCAGGATCACAAATATACCACAATGAAATTTGTTGTTCCCATTGCCAATTGTTATCTATCTCAGTTGTCTCTTTCCAGCATCTGTAGTGCCCAGACATTTTTCAAGCTCACATTTGACAAAACTTGATACATTTTATGCACCTTCATGCTGCCTTTGGATGGTGTCATAATACGGGGGAAATTTTACTTTAATGTTGCAGCCAGGGATATCCTGATGGGGAGGCACAAAAATCAAACTGGCAGCTGCAATTAAATCATACTGGACTGTCTCTTGTGGGTATTCTTGGGCCAGGTAAAGGTTATTAAACTCTATCTCATTCATAGACTGGAGAGGTGAGGGCAATGTCCTGACAAGGCAGCCAATGATGTTACCAAGTAATATTTGTACCTTGGTTAGATGCAACTTAGAACATAACCTTTGCTAGTGGATGATGAAAAGTGTGGTGCGATAGTGCAGTGGTTAAAATGCAGTACTGCAGGCTACTTTTGCTAACTGCAAGCTGGCTGAAATTTGGCAAGTTCGAATCTTACCAGGATGAAGGTTGACTCAGCTGTCCATCCTTCCAAGGTTGGTAAAATGAGGAGCCAGATTGTTGTGGGCAACATGCTGACTCTATAAACTACTTAGAAAAGGCTATAAAGCACTTTGAAGCAGTAAGTCTAAGTGCTATTGCTACTGTACAGCTGCTTTCCATAGGGGAATAATGTGAAAATGAGGAATCTCTTCCTTCCACTTTTTAAATCATTTCATATGGCTTCTTCAGTTGCAGGGCTGCATGCTCCCTGGGGAATTCTGGGAGGTGAAATCTATGCAGCTTAAGGTTGCCATGTTTGAAAGCAGAGTTACTGCTTCCATAATGCTAGAAGGAAAACGCCTGAAAAGGAAAATGTGGCTGGAATCTCCCCAAAGTCCCATGCAGTCCATTCTGAATATGAAAGGCATACTGGAGGTCCTTATCCTTCAGCTCCCTTTGGGGGCAACTCCCTTCGTGGGCAGCTGGAGGCACACAATCCGACCTGCCTAGCTCTCAACTAGTCGATCTTCCGCTTCTGTATACTTGAAAAGACTTCTACAGCTATTGGGGACTAGCGTGACCCTAGCTGACTCATCCGACGGCTTGCCGCTGCCGGTCCGCCTCCGCGACCTGCTTGCTCTTTGTGCCACACGCAACTGGGTGATGTCTCCCGACCCGAGACGCACCTGTTCTCTTCCCCACCCGGCTGACGTCGAGCTTCATCTGACCGCCCTGCCTGACTGCCGGCCTCTCAGTGGTGGCGGCGGCACTGCATATATATCTCTCGCTCGATGGGTATGGAGTGTCTTGCCGCCGCTCCGAGGGTAAGACTCGCTAGGCACCAAGGGAGTCCTCCTCAACCGCTTCAGCGCGCTTTTCCTTCACTCTTTATTAAGCAAACCGGTCCCCGAGGACGCTCCTTTCCCCTCAATGCCTGCACCACTCTTTCTCCTCCTTCTCCTCCCGCTGCTCCGGAGTCCAGGTGAGTGGGCGAGCGAGCGATGGACCCTGTCGAGAGGCGGGGCAGAGGGGGCGCAAAGCTTCGGCGGCCGCACCAAGGGCGCTCGAACTGGGAATTTGGAGAGTGGTGCGTTGCTGGCATTAGGGTCGTAGCTCGCTGCGAACTTCGGAATTGGGCTCCGTTTTTCCCATTTATTTAAAGTTATGCTGAAATTGCACTGCTGTTTGGAAATAGGAGGCGCCTGAAATGCTGAGACGCAGTAGCGGGGGTACCTTCTGCGTTTCCCGCCAGCTCCTTCTCTCTTTTGCACTTCTTAGTTTGACTTTGTCGTTTTGGGTATTTGAAAGTGACGTATATGGGAGCCCCATTCAAGCCATCCTCAAAATCTCGTTGCTGTATTTGTGATTCAGTCTATAAGTTTATGTCTATTTTATTTTCCGTACCTCCGTATCTCCTTTTTCTCTCCTTACCATACAAGAACCCTGCTAAGAACAGTTTGGCAAGTCACAAAATTGGAGATCTTTTTGCTGAGTGGGGAATTACAACTCAGCTGTCTCTTGATTTGAGCCTGCCTAAGCTTCCTTGTATTCTTGTAGGTCTTGACATAACAATATTTTGCTGTCGATGCTTCTTGTTTAATTAAATCACAAAAGGAGGCACTCATTATTTTTCCACTATTTTAGAGGGGTCAGGGTGATGAGAGCACATTGTGTGAAGCAGAATTTGAATTAAGAAGCATTGTTTACACCCCACAATGCTTGAATGGAGCTTAATTCAAAGTGATTCTTAGTCTTCAGGTTTTAAATGGTAATTTCTTTGCTAGATGAATTTTAAATATTGAATAACTGCTTATGATTTTAGAAAAGGAGAAAACAT